>NC_053494.1:219368213-219575713 GCF_905171775.1 Rana temporaria
CAGAGACTGATTTGACTGTGGGGGAGGGGACATTGGAGTGTAAGCTCCTCTGTACAGAGACTGATGTGACTGTGGGGGGGAGGGGACATTAGAGTGTAAGCTCCTCTGTACAGAGACTGATGTGACTGTGGGGGGAGGGGACATTAGAGTGTAAGCTCCTCTGTACAGAGACTGATGTGACTTGGGGGGGGGGGACATTAGAGTGTAAGCTCCTCTGTACAGAGACTGATGTGATGTGGGGGGGAGGGGACATTAAGTGTAAGCTCCTCTGGTACAGAGACTGATGTGACTGTGGGGGGAGGGACATTAGAGTGTAAGCTCCTCTGTACAGAGACTGATGTGATGTGGGGGGGAGGGACATTAGAGTGTAAGCTCCTCTGGTACAGAGACTGATGTGACTGTGTGGGGGGGGGAGGGGACATTAGAGTGTAAGCTCCTCTGTACAGACACTGATGTGACTGTGGGGGAGGGGACATTAGAGTGTAAGCACCTCTGTACAGAGACTGATGTGACTGTGGGGGGGAGGGGACATTAGAGTGTAAGCTCCTCTGGTGGACAGACCTGATGATATCTGTGTTTTTTACTCCTTCAGGACCCAAATTACAAGAAGATTAACGTCACCGGCACTACAAATGTGAATGTGGAAATTGGGACACAAATCATTTCCTGCTCAGGCATTCGTGAGGATAAAACGTTCTCCTTATTGGTGGATAGACACACAGACAGTTCTCTGTATTGTAGGACGGTGAGTTGAGCAGAAATATACTACAAGTGATATAGGAGGGGCTTGTGAAGGAAGAGGGGGGAGGGGCGGATATGTTTGATTTGTGTTATTTAGGATATATATATATATATATATATATTGTAAGATTGGGGGGATCAGACTGTAGTGCGTATGACGGACTCACCCGGACAGAGGCTTTTGGTGGGGACTGAATGCTCGCCTCTTGCCTTGCGATCATGGGCCCTGGCATTTGGGGGGAACGGTGCTCTTTGTGAGCTGTATGCCTGGGGACCCTGTGTATGCCATATTAGAGTGGCTGAGTCATACTGTTGGGACATACAGTGTAAGGAGATGCTAATGTCCTCACCTCCAGCCCTCCTGTCTGTTCTCCTGCTATTGTGTGAAGATGTCCTGTGTTTTACACTTATGATAATGTGTATTGTATAGCAGGTGAGCCAGGGACGTGACTCTACCCTGAAAGGTCATATCTATGAGTCGCCCAGTCTGGGTAAATGATTAGTTAATTAGCTCATGTTAATTTATGTTCTGGATGCCTCCTCTTTAACTGTATATAAGTTGTATCCTTGGTTCTAATAAATACTCCATGTTCAGCAGACAAACAAGTCTCGTCTCGTTGTGTGCTTGAGAGCAGCTGGAATATCTGATATCTATATCCAGACTGATAGGAAGCGGTATATGACGCATGCACTCAAGCCGAGTGTGGGACATTCCGTTACAGTGCGTTTTCATTGAGTGCGCCAGTGCAACATTTTTAAGGGCGAGGTGCCCGACTTTTCTTTAAAAGAACGGAAAAGTTTGCAAAAGACATCAGTGGCCCACCCAGGGGGTTCCACTATTAAGGCCCGTACACACGATCGGATATTCTCACATAAAATCCCAATAAAATACATTAGTTTTTTGATGTAACATGAGAACATGTGGGGGAATTTCAAGGGGAATGAATACTTTTTCAAGGCTCTGTATATAGAGGGGTATGAATAACTTTTTCAAGGCACTGTATATAGAGGGGTATGAAACTTTTTCAAGGCTCTGTATATAAGGGGTATGAATACTTTTTCAAGGCTCTGTATATAGAGGGTATGAATACTTTTTCAAGGCTCTGTATATAGAGGGGTATGAATACTTTTTCCAGGCTCTGTGTTATATATTTCTCTTATTTGAATGCTTTAGTGGTGACTCTCCAATACAATGGCGATACATTTGGGGGGATATTTATCACATTATAGGGCTTTTGGCTCCATAGAAGTTGGAAAGTGTTTTAGTTCTGAACAGTTACATTGTAACAAAGAGAAATAAAGAAATAAATCTCCATCTCTCTGCAGATCGAAGATCCCAATAAAGCCAAGAACGGATTGGCGGGAGTCAGGTGCGTCTTACGATCGTGTGATGATTGGAGAATAAATAAATGTTTCTCTCGGCACAGAACCACGGCGAGGCAATGGGGTCCATGTTCTAAAGGAGTAGAAAACATCACTTTGTGTCTATTTGAAAAATATTTGCATTGCCATTGGTCCAGTGAATCTGAATTTACATTTATTCAATGCAAAGTGGAGAAAAAACAAATGTTCTTTAGGCTGGGGGGGGGGGGGGGGGATAATTTACTATGAGCCGTGGTGAAATACTGCATTATGGCCACTAATGAGCTGAGGAGCAAAGGAAATACACGCCGCAACTTTGTAACAAGAAATACAATTTGGCAATTCTAGAAAACGCTAGAGGGAATTAGCAAGCATCCGGCTGCCCTGCCACAAAACGACATCTTCTGGAACGCCGCCATGCCTGGAGGAGTGAGAGAGAGGTGGGGGTGGGTAGAGCCAGGCTACCTATACCTATTGCTTATAAACAATGTTACTTTGTATCTCTCTATCTCCGATATAAATGATGATCATAAACAATGTTACACATTTAAGCGCTTTGTTATAACAGCCATGATGCCTCCAGTCCCCCCTTAGTCCTAGTGTAAATACGCCTCCAGCCCCCCCCCCTTAGTCTTAGTGTAAATATGGCTCCAGCCCACCCCCTTAGTCCTAGTGTAAACACACCTCCAGCCCCCCCCCTTAGTCCTAGTGTAAACACACCTCCAGCCCCCCCTTAGTCCTAGTGTAAATACGCCTCCAGCCCCCCCCCCTTTGTCCTAGTGTAAATATGGCTCCAGCCCACCCCCTTAGTCCTAGTGTAAAACACACCTCCAGCCCCCCCCCCCTTAGTCCTAGTGTAAACACACCTCCAGCCCCCCCTTAGTCCTAGTGTAAACACACCTCCAGCCCCCCCTTTGTCCTAGTGTAAATATGCCTCCAGCCCCCCCCTTAGTCCTAGTGTAAATACGCCTCCAGCCACCCTCTTAGTCCTAGTGTAAATACACCTCCAGCCCCCCCCCCTTAGTCCTAGTGTAAATATGCCTCCAGCCCCCCCCCCTTTGTCCTAGTGTAAATACGCCTCCGGCCCCCCCTTAGTAGTAGTGTAAATACGCCTCCAGCCACCCCCTTAGTCCTAGTGTAAATACGCCTCCAGCCCCCCCCCCCTTTGTCTTAGTGTAAATAAGCCTCCAGCCCCCCCCCCTTTAGTCCTAGTGTAAATACGCCTCCAGCCCCCCCCCCCTTAGTCTTAGTGTAAATACACCTCCAGCCCCCCCCCCTTAGTCTTAGTGTAAATACGCCTACAGCCCCCCCCCCCCCCATAAACTGGATCTCACGTATAAACTCGCAATCATTGGCTCATTTCTGATTTCCTGTCTCTTGCAGATCATCAATTTGCTCCCAGAAACGATCTACAATCTCCATATTGCTGATGAAACGATCAATGTTACCAACAACAACGTATCGAAATATCTCACCCAGAAAAGAGCTTTGTGAGTGGATTCATTGTTGCGTTTCTAATTTTGGCCAACCCCCCCCCCCCCCCTCCCCCTGAGAATAATAGATGGCGCGCCGATCCTTCCAAATCTTAAATTAATTGTTTATTCTCCCTCCAGCACCAAGCTGACCGTGACTTACAAAGATGGCGAATACACGATCGATCTCGATCTCCTGACTTTGGTGCCGCATACACAGCAGTGCTGAGGAGGTCAGTAACATTTTGGCTTTTCAGAGAATCCTACAGCCCCGCCCCCATTATTGATAGAAGAATCCATTCTGTTTTCACTCTTAATACATTTGGCCCGATTCACATACATCGGCGCATATTTTGCCGCCGTATGGTTTCTCTTTACGCTACGCCGCCGCAGCGCAGCCAGAGAGACAAGCACTGGATTCACAAAGCCAGTGGCCCGATTCAAGAAGCAATTGCGCCTGTGTAACCATAGTTACACAGCGCAATTGCTTACTTGCCCCGGCGTAACGAATGCTCCTATTCAGGAACCTCGTTACGCCGACTGCAGCCTAAGATATGCGTGGCATAAGGCTCTTATGCCCGCATATCTTAGGCTGCATTCTTGCGATGGCCGCTAGGTGGCGTTCCCGTTTGCTCAGCGTATAGTATGCAAATTGCATACTAACGCCGATTCACAACGTTACGCGAGCCCTGCGTACGCAGTTTACGTCGTTTCCGTACAGCGTTTTTCGCGTAAGGCTGCCCCTGCTATTAGCAGCACCAACGTTACGTATACCTGTCGTTCCCGCGCGTTGCGAAATTTCAAATTTACGTCGTTTGCGTAAGTGATTCGTGAATGGCGTGGACGACATTCACGTTCACTTTGAAGCAAATGACGTCCTTGCGACGTCATTTGCCGCAATGCACGTCGGGAAAGTTTCCCTGACGGAGCATGCGCTCTACGATCGGCGTGGGAACGCGCCTAATTTAAATATTCCCGCCCCCTACGGATCATTTAAATTGCGCGCCTACGCCGGCATTTTGCCGGCGCGCCCACGCAATTTACGGAGCTACTGCTCCGTGAATCAAGGGCAGCGAGTAAATTTGCGGGGGCGCAGGGCAAAAACATTGCCCTGCGCCTCCGTAAAAAATGCACAAATCTACCTGAATCCGGGCCTTGCTGCCAAATCTGCGCTGGGTTTCTTAGACGTAAGTCCTCGTAAGTGGAAGTGGGCGTGAGCCATGCTAATGAGGCGTGACCCCATGCAAATGATGGCCGAGCGCATAGATACGAATAACGAACGGCGCATGCGCCGTCCTGGACGCATCCCAGTGCGCATGCTCAGAATCACGTCGGAACGAATGCCTAAGATACGACGGATCACTGCCTATGACGTGAACGTAACCTACGCCCAGCCCTATTCACGTACTACTACGTAAACGACGTAAAAATACGACGGCTTGAGTTCCCTGGTCCATACCTTTGCATGGTTGCGCCTCATATATGGGGAATAACTTTACGCCGGACGTACGACTTACGCAAACCGCGTATATTATGCGTCGGGCGCAAGTACGTTCGTGAATCGGCGTCTCTCCCTCATTTGCATATACGAATAGAAAATGAGTGGGAGCGCCAAATACGTCCAGCGTAAATATGCGCCCTCTCTCCGCCGGCGTAGGCAAGTTACGTCGGTCGGATGAAGCCTATTTTCTGGCGTATATCTTAGTTTGAGGGCACGCGCACAGATACGACGGCGCATATTTGCACTTAGGCGGCGTATCTCGAGGTACGTCGGCGTAAGTGCTTTGTGAATCCGGGCCTTTATATATAAAAAAAATTAAATAGAAAAACGTACAAAGTTTTGACCTATAGAAACAAACCGACTTCAGGAACAAAGCAGTATAATAGGAAAGCGAAACAAAGTTATAAACATCAAACAATCACAGAAACATTTGTGGAGTCCGGACCTCGAAGATCCCAGGAAATAACATCGGCCAGATTCTCAAAAGAGTTACGCCGGTGTATCTACAGATACACCGGCGTAATTCGAAAATCCCGCCGGCGTATCATTGTTTTGTATTCGCAAAACAAGATACGCCGAATTAGGCTAGATCCGACTGGTGTATTCACTTACACCGTCGGATCCTAAATGCAGTACTACGCTGGCCGCTAGTGGCGTTTACGTTCAGGTTTCATTTGACTATGCAAATTAGCCTGATACGCCGATTCCAAACGAATTTGCGCCGCGTCGTCGTCGTTTACGTCGTTTCCATAAGCGTAAGGTTACACCCTGCTATATGAGGGGTAACCTTACGCCAGTCTGCCGTATGCCATGTTAAGTATGGCGTCGGTCCCGCGTCGTCTTTTTCCGTCGTTACGTCGTTTTACTAACTTGTCCGCGAATACGACTTTATGACGTTTTCCGTCGTGAGCTGGAGCATGCGCACTGGCTATTTTTTAGCCCGGCGCATGCGCAGTTCGATCGTCGCGGGCCGCGCTTAATTTGAATACAAGCCGCCCCCTTTGAATTACGCGGCCATACGCCGGGCCATTTACACTACGCCGCCGCAAATTACGGCGCAAGTGCTTCGCGAATACGGCACTTGCTCCAGTAAGTTCGGTGGCGTAGTGTAAATGACTTACACTACGCCTACGCCGTTTCTTAGAGAATCTGCCCATCATTCTTAAGAAAAAAACAAATAATATAAAAAAAAATATATATAAAAGAAAAACACACAAGACATTTTATGGTTACACAACCAACACATCGCTATAATCTTTTTATATGGACTATAAACTGAAGGACCTTATGAATAAATGGTTGTGGAACGAATCATTTAAGTTTCAATTATTTCTTATGGGGAAATTTGCTTTGATATACAAGTGCTTTGGACTACAAGCATGTTTCTGGAAAATAATTATGCTCGCAATCCAAGGTTTTTTTTCTGTATGTATTAGATCAGCATCAGCTGTTGGCTTTTTCCATCTCACATGTGAACTTTTCTAACCAGGTGGATGACACCAAGAAAGAAATAAAAGCCTACAAGGTGGAGGACATCGATGCAAACAGCGTGCACGTGGCGTGGCAGATCCCGCAATACTTCCTGCTGAGCGCCGGAGAGGTCATGTTCTCAGTCACCGGCTTGGACTTCTCCTATGCCCAGGTAACGACTGACAATAATAAGTCTCACCCTGCACCTGCTGGAAGGTGCCCATGGGGGTAAAAGGGGGGGGGGACTCCACCCAGAAGTGATAATTCCATGTATGGTGGATGATGGGGCATTGAACTACCTGACGGGAGACTCTACAACTGTGCAAGACTGACCGGAAGGCCGGAGGGAGGATTCGGGATTGGGGTTAACCTCAGATGGTGAAGTTAGTTGCTGGGGGTGAAGGACTGAGTGTTGTGGGTTTTCTTTTAAGGATATAGTTTGTGGTACCCTTTGTTAGTGACACCCCCCCCCCCCACACAGCCGCCTTCAAAGGAATGTATTACAGTGTATAAAGGAATACATAAAGCCGGCAATGTCAGATTAGATTCTCGGCACTGAAGGTGCTAAATGTTGACTCGTGACCGGTTCTCTTTGTGTCTCCCAGGCTCCAGCCAGTATGAAGTCCGTCCTCCAGGCCGGGTGGCTGCTCACTGTGGCTTTCGGCAACGTCATCGTGCTGATTGTGGCCGAGGCCGGATCCATGGAACAGGTAACGTGAACTCTCAACTTGGATACAAATGTACAAAGATAGGAGTCTGCATACAGTTGGCGCCCCGCGTGGGGCTTCCATCCCATCACTTTTATTTTTTGCTGCGGTAATAAACTTTGCCGGTGGCGGATATGCGAGGCGAGCGCCTACTGAAGTAACAAATTATTAAAATGATTTTCCAATGATACCTTCTAAAACCCATCTGTCCCACCGCCCATTCCTTGACTCCTCACTCTCTTGCAGCACAAATCTTCCCTTAACACCCAAATCCCACAACATCCGAGCACTAATTACCCCCCCCCCGGCCACACAAATCCCCAAACCCTCCATCTTTACTCCTAGTACAAATCATTCTTCTCAAATTCCCCCCTAGTGCAAATCCTCCCCCTATCCCCCCCTCCCAGCTCAAGTCCTCTTCCCCCATCCCTCTCCCAGCACAAATGCCCCCCCGAATTGACTCCCCGGCACTAATCCTCTTCCTCCTCCAAATCCTTCTTCCTATCACAAATCCCCCCCCCCCCACATTAAAATATCTGTACAAATTAACCCTCCTTGCACAAATTCTCTTCCTCCAATACTCCCTCCCAGCATGACCCCTGTGACGGTAGTAGAAAATATCCCCGTCAAGCATTCCCTTCTTCCCATAAAAGAAAATCACCCAATATTCCACGAGGAGGAATATTCCTGGGATCGCCGAATAATCCATACATGAGCCAAAGCTTAATGCTGGAACAAGACACTCTTTAATGGCAGCATTCTCCTAGTTATATACAGTTTACAAGCTAATCATCAATCAAAGAACAATGAAATCTCCACCCCCTTTTCACACACTGGGGCTCCCATACAGATTATAGTAGACACTCTGGTGCGACCCTGTACAAGACACATTTCTTTAGATAATGACATCAGTGAAGTGAATTACTAATTGTAACAGAATACGTTATCTAGACAGCTTGGCTCCTCATACTACAACGAAGAATAATTAACATGAGCCAATTATCTAATCATTTAGCCTGACGATACAATACACATCTCTTAAGGGTAAACATAGATCAATTACCCTTTAGAATAGAGAGCTGGCTGGTGATGGGACATTAGCATTTCAACAGTCTGTTATGCAGAGGAATGAGTCACTCGGGTCCACATGAAATCACCTTCTACACATAACACACAGACATTAAAATAGCAGGGAGAGAATTAAACTGAAGCATATAGGCAATTGCATAAAAGTCCTTCACAACCCCCCTCCCCAAATCATCCATTCTAGCACAAATGCCCCCCTCCCCAAAAAAAATCATCTTCCTAGCACTAATTTTCCCTCCAAATCCATTCTCACAACACAGATCCTCTCAACCCCCTCCCACGCAAATCCCACCTCAATCTCCCTTCTTACCCTAAATCCCCACCCCCCCCTCCAATTCACCCCAAGCACTAATTATCTCACCCTCCAAATCCCCCCATTTCTGAAAAATCCTCGTTCCCCAATCCAGCACAAATTCCTCCTAATCACTCCTCCTAACACAAGTCCCCACCGAATCATGACCCTAGCATGAATCCGCCCCCCCCCCTGCAAATCCTCCCTCTTATCCTTTATCATTTTCACCTCCAAATTCCTCCTCCTAGCAAAAATGTTCCACCCCAAATCCCCCCTCCTTGCACAAATCCCCCCTTCAAGCACAATTACTTTCATCCTTTTGCGATTTCCTCTCACTTCCCATTGTGTCTCCTGGATAAGAAGTGAGACGCCCCCCACCAATCCGTAACTGAAGAAAAAATAAATTTTGGCTACACCCCCCCCACAAATCCAAAACTGAAGAAAAAATACATTTTGGCTACACCCCCCCACCAATCCATAACTGAAGAAAAATACATTTTGGCTACACCCCCCACCAATCCATAACTGAAGAAAAAATACATTTTGGCTACACCCCCCCACCAATCCATAACTGAAGGCAAAATAAATGTTGGCTACACCCCCCCCCCCCCAACCAATCCATAACTGAAGAAAAAATACATTTTGGCTACACCCCCCCACCAATCCATAACTGAAGGCAAAATACATTTTGGCTACACCCCCCCAACAATCCATAACTGAAGGCAAAATACATTTTGGCTACACCCCCCCCCCCCCCAACCAATCCATAATTGAAGAAAAAATACATTTTGGCTACACCCCCCCCCCCCCCCCCACCAATCCATAACTGAAGAAAAAAACATTTTGGCTACACCGCCCCCCCCCCCCCCCCCCCACCAATCCATAACTGAAGAAAAAATAAATTTTGGCTACACCCCCCCCCCCCCCAATCCATAACTGAAGAAAAAATAAATTTTGGCTACACCCCCCCCCCCCAATCCATAACAGAAGAAAAAATACATTTTGGCTACACCCCCCCACCAATCCATAACTGAAGGAAAAATAAATTTTGGCTACACATCCTACAATACGGAATACTGAATTTGCATATATTTATCAGCTGACCCTCCTTCTCTCACCTCGCAGTGGGCGGAGTTTATCCTGTTTGGCGCCCTCCTGGTCGCCGTCTCCATCATCTTCTCCATCATGGGATACTTCTTCGTTCCGGTGGATCCCAACGACCTGAAAGAAGACGACGACGCGGACGATATGAAGAAGCCAATCCCCGACTTCTATGAGACCGGAATAGACAACGTGGAGGAGAAGAAGACGAAGATCTAAAATGTAGCAAAACAGAAAATAAGCTAAATGTAAAAAAAAAATGTGTTATTGAAAACTTTGTTCTATAAATCCGCAATTCTGCTCTTCTTGAGCCTCTCTCCCCCCCGGATTGGACGACTGCTGACCAGCCGCGTATGTTTTTCTGGGTCATCCCCATCCCTTCATCCCTCTTCACCAAGGACTTTATCTTTCAGCCCGAAGGACACCCAGCTGTGTATGAGCCAAAGGAAGCTGTATATAAAATCAGCTCATTTTATTGATCCTCACAAGGGGGCGCCATATAGCCAGGGCAGCTGCTAGGGTGGTACAGGCAGCCCTCCCGTACCAAGAGCTGGGCCTAATTGGATTAGTGAGTGGCCCACAGAGCCCCCCCCACCAGAACACCCTGTATATAGACTGTATACACAGTGTTGGGGAAGATCGTGCCCTCCGTGCCACCATCCTGACCTCAGCAAGAAGTGCCAAGGTTTCCATGGTGATGGGGGTGCCGGCCACAGTCTCACAAAATGTAATCTGGTGGATGGTGGGCTTTGTTTGGCATATGCCAGGTACGTGGTCAGTGATGGGTGAAGGGACTGAGGGTACTGATTGCTAGTAGAGGCGGGCACAGCCTGAAGTAGGCCAGTAATATAAGGAATAATGGGAGGCCAAGGAAAGTCCTGACCCCTGCACTTTGTACATAACACACACCTGACCCTGCACTCTGTGTATTAAACCCTCCCGGACCCTGCACTCAGTGTGTTATTATCCACTCTTGACCCCCTTACACTCTCTACACTACACACCCCTGATCCCTGCATGCTCCGTGTTATCTACTGCTGACCCCTGCACACTGTATATTGCATACAACTGACCCTCTACATGCTGTGTTTTACACACTCCTGACCCCTGCACTCTCTACATTACACACCCCTAATCCCTGCATGCTCTGTGTTATCTACTGCTGACCCCTGCACACTGTATATTGCATACAACTGACCCCCTACATGCTTTGTTTTACACACTCCTGACCCCTGCACTCTCGACATTACACGCCCTTGATCCCTGCGTTCTCTGTGTTATCTACTGCTGACCCCTGCACTCTGTATGTTGCACACACCTGACCCCTACATGCTGTGTTTTACACTCTCCTCACATTACATACTCTTAACCCCAGCACACTGTACATTACATACTCCTTAAACATGCACTCTGCACATTACAGACACCTGATCCATGCATGCTGTGTTTTAAATGCTCTTGACCCCTGCATTCTGTACATTACCTGCTCACTGACCCCAGCACTCTTTACATTACATACTTCTGACCCCTGCACATTACATTCTTTTGACCTCTGCACACTGTACATTGCATACTCCTGACACATGCTCCCTGTACTTTACACACAACCGACCTATGCATGCTGTGTGTTAAATGCTCTTGATCCTTGCACCCTGTATATTGCATACTCCTGACCGCCTGTACACTGTACTTTACAAACTTCTGACCCCTGCACATTACAGTCTCTTGACCCTGCACACTGTACATTGCATACTCTTGACACATGCACTCTGTACATTACACACAACTGAGCCATGCATCATTCATGCTGTGTATTAAATGCTCTTGACCCCTGCACTTTGTACATTACATACCCTTGGCCTCTGTACTCTGTACATTACATACCCCTGGCCCCTGCACTCTGTACATTATATACTCCTGACACCTGCACTCTGTACATTACATACCCCTGGCCCCTGAACTCTGTACATTACATACTCCTGGCCCCAGAACTCTGTACATTACATACCCCTGGCCCCTGCACTCTGTACATTATATACTCCTGACACCTGCACTCTGTACATTACATACCCCTGGCCCCTGCACTCTGTACATTATATACTCCTGACACCTGCACTCTGTACATTACATACCCCTGGCCCCTGCACTCTGTACATTATATACTCCTGACACCTGCACTCTGTACATTACATACCCCTGGCCCCTGCACTCTGTACATTATATACTCCTGACACCTGCACTCTGTACATTACATACCCCTGGCCCCTGCACTCTGTACATTACATACCCCTGGCCCCTGTACTCTGTACATTACATACCCCTGGCCCCTGTACTCTGTACATCGCATACTCCTGACACCTGCACCCTGTGTATTACATACCCCTGACCCCTGCACTTTGTTCATTGCATACCTCTGACCCCTGCACACTTTACATTACATACTTCTGGCATCTGTGCTCCAGTTTTAGGCACAATCCACTGCACAATTTTGTCACACCGCCTCATTATACTCCTCTGCATGGCCAAGAGAGGGGGAGCCTGTCACGTGGGCTGCACAGGATCCATGACTTCTAATGGCGGCCCTGTACATAGCAGTGGGTTTTATCACAAACAGTAATACATATGAACACAAAATCTCATAGGCCAAGCCACTCGGATAAAGTTAAGACAGTCTATTAAATTAACTTTATTTATAAGACTTGGAGGACAATATCTCGTGTGCATAGATCATACGGTTCGGGTTACAATACCGCCCCCTATTGAGGATCACTAAATTGGGCTGATTTTGTTGCACTTTCATTGATTTCTTCCATATAAGTGGAAAAAAAGATAAAAAAAGAAAAAAAAAGATAAAATTGATGTATCTCTTATCGCACTTTTTGTTGAAGCCCAGAGAACGTTGTACGTTATTTTGTGCCCTTTACACAAGAAGCTGCTTCGTCTTCTGACCCGAAACATAATGCACTTTATCAACCGATCTGCGTTATGAAATATATCTACTATTACTTTGTTCTGTCATCTCTGTTGTCATTTTAAATCATGGACATTGTCAAAAATAAAATAAATTCTTATATTGTTTATAAATAAAAAAAATATATAAAGTACAAGAATCTGCGTGATTTCTGCGAAAACATTTTGCAACATAATAATTTGTTCACACCCAGCGCTCACGTCTCGGCAGTGTCGGCCCGTCCATACGAGACGCAGGGGCGCTGCACCCCCTAAACCATGCGCCCGGACCCTAATTTACATGCAGGGCGCCGGACTCATGGATTCCAATGGGGATTTTTTTTTTTTAGAAGCATATGATTAGTGCCTGAGTGTCAGGTCACATGTGGCCAGGTGACAAGTGCACCCGTTGGGTCAGGGATGCACCACAGGGTAGTGAACCCTATAGCCGACTGCTGCTATCAGAGGGGAAGCGTGAACCCAAGATCGCCAGGGCCGGGGAGTCTAAGACCCAGCTTTGTGTTCACCAGAGCCTCTAGTGGTGAGGATGGCCTTTGCCGCAGCTGGATCCAGGTCGCAAACCTCTGGATCCCCTAGGCCACACAGAGACAGAGGGGAAGCAGCAGGCAGGACAAACGGTAGTGATGGGTAAGCCGAGGTCAGGGCAACAGGCAGACTAGGGTAACCGAGGGACAGGCAAAAGGTCAAGGGCACAGGCAAACAGGAGAAGTCAGGGACGAGCCAAAAACGGTACACAGGAAGGTAATCGTAGCACACTGCAGATAGGAACTTAAAGCAGGGTTCACCCAAAAAAAAAAATATTTAACATGACATTCAGCCGAGTTGTCAGAATGACAATCGGCTGTTTTTTTTTTTTTATCTCAGTGCCGTACAGTAGTCAGACTGGGTCCAGCATTTGTAGAGGTGATCCTGTGCAGTGCGTCCTGCGGGAGGAAGCCACTTGATGAAGGAAGCCAGGGGAGGACCTATCTTGGAGAGGACCATGTAAGAGGCTGGTATCTTGGGAAAAGGATGCACCATACTCTGAGAGGCTTGACGGTGGTCGCTGTCAGATAGGGTGACCACATTTCCAAACTACCATTCAGGGACACCTCCTTTCCCTAAAATCAGCTTGTGCTGTAACGAATCACAGAACAGTGATTGGACACAAGAGGCGGGATTTATGATTTCTCCAATCACGGGGATTGTGCTCCTCCAGGCTTTCCCGGCCAGAACAAGTACTGTCAGTGAGTAAAGCGGTGATGTGGTGGTCTTTTTTGGGGCATCAGATTGGCCCGGGGGGGGGGGGGGGTTGGCTGTGTCAGTTTCCTTTTGGGTATGAATGTGCCCGGGACAGACCTTCAAAATGCGGGACTGTCCCGGGCAATCCGGGACATGTGGTCACCTTACTGTCGGATCTAGAGTTCTATCAAAGTTAAGCTGGAGAGATCCAGGTGCTGAATCCTGTGTCAGGGGATTCTGGACCGAAAGTGTCTCCTCATAAAGTAAGATCTGTGGCAGAGACTGGACTTTATTCCGTGCGCCATCCCGGCTGCTGGGCCAGTGAGAGGGACCCATCCGGGGAGCAATACCCACTCTGGCTCGAGTGGCGACGAGAACTGTTATGCTGGAAGCAGGAGTGTTTCCTATGTGTGATTATACACCTGAACCTGCCTACCTACCTACCTGCCCTTCCACCCCATTCTACTAAGTTCTACAAATAAATCCCAGAACAGGAAGTGTATTGTGTTGTCATTGCAATCCTTCAGACTCTCTTTTTCACCCTGGACAGCGAGAAGATAGATGTAACGTGCCACCCAGAAATACTCAGCAGCTCCTCCGGGGGTAGTGCTACATATATATACAGGGCTTTTTTTCAGCAGGAACGCGGGGGAACGCAGTTTCGGCACCTCCAGCTCTGAAAGTATTTAATGGCAAGGGGTGCTGGGTGTACTGCAGGGTCTATTGGGGGGATCTATTGTTCTGGGAGGTCTATTGTTGCTGGGAAGGTCAGTTGTTGCTGGTAGAGGATATATTGTTGTTGGAAGGGCTCTTATGCTACTGGGAGACAATTGTTGCTGGGAGACATCAACTGTTGAAGGAGGGGTCTATTGTTGTTAGCTGGTCAGGGTCTATTGTTGCTGGCTACAGGTGATCTTTTTTACTTCCTATCATATACAAATTACTTAGTACCACTTGACACTTGGTTCTGAATCCATTACTGAGAGGTGGGTAGGGGGGTGGAACCACGGAATGGTGCTCATAGATGGGTAGGGAGTGGAACCAAAGAATGGTGCTCAGAGCTGGGTAGGGGTGGAACCTAGGAATGATGCTCAGAGGTGGGTAGGGGGTGGAACCAAGGAATGGTGCTCAGAGGTGGGTAGGGGGTGGAACCAAGGAATGGTGCTCGGAAGTTGGTAGGGAGTGGAACCAAGCAATGGTGCTCGTAGGTGGGTGGGAGTGGAACCAAGAATGGTGCTCATAGATGGGTAGGGAGTGGAACCAAACAATGTTGCTCAGAGGTGGGTAGGGGTGGAACCAAGAATGGTGCTCAGAGGTGGGTAGGGGTGGAACCAAAGAATGGTGCTCAGAGGTGGGTAGGGGTGGAACCAAGGAATGGTGCTCGGAAGTTAGTAGGGAGTGGAACCAAGGAATGGTGCTCGTAGGTGGGTGGGAGTGGAACCAAAGAATGGTGCTCGGAGGTTGGTAGGGGGTGGAACCAAGGAATGGTGCTCAGAAGTTGGTAGGGAGTGGAACCAAGGAATGGTGCTCGTAGGTGGGTGGGGAGTGGAACCAAAGATTGGTGCTTAGAGGTGGGTAGGGGTGGAACCAAGGAATGGTGCTCGGAAGTTGGTAGGGAGTGGAACCAAGGAATGGTGCTCAGAGGTGGGTGGGAGTGGAACCAAAGAATGGTGCTCGGAGGTGGGTAGGGGGTGGAACCAAGGAATGGCTCGGAGGTGGTAGGGGGTGGAACCAAGGAATGGTGCTCAGAGGTGGGTAGGGGGTGCACACAACAGGTGACTCGGAAGTAGGGAGTTCCTGCACCTATTCTCTGAGAAAAAAAGCCCTGTATAATATCCCAATAAGAGGGGCGGGACCTCTGTGTCCCGTGATGTACTCCAAGAAATGGATTTTACAGGTAAGCTGTTACTTATGCTGCTGCTGCTGGGAAGAAGCTGGATGCATTGCTTGAAAGCAGAAATTAGGGGCCTGGAGGAGGACCAGAGGAGGGCTGGAGGGCGAGGGCCACATGAAATGGCCTGGAGGGCCGGATTCGGCCCGCGGGCCTTGTGTTTGACACCTGTGCCTTAGACGCTGGTGAAAAAACGGAGGTACTCCCTGGATAGGAGGGGGACTTCCTGTCTTTTGAGTGTACCAGTGTCCATTCACCTATAGGTGGCGTATAAACCCACATAGTTATGACTGTGGTGCCGTGTGTCCTGTGATGTACAAAAAAGAAAGTACATCCTTCTCTGCTTCAAGAAAAAGTGCGATAAGAGATGCATCAGTTTTCTCTCTTTTTTTTTTGTAAATCTTTTTTCCCACTTATATGGAAGAAATTAATGAAAGTGCAATCATGTTATCAAACAAAATTGTAATTCTCACGAGGGGGCGCTACATAGCAGCGGATTTTATCCGAACCGTATGATATATGCACATGAGGTATTGTCCTCCAGTCTTATAAATAAAGTAAATTGTTTTTTTTATCCAACAAAAAAAAGTTAATTTAATAGACTGTCTTAACTTTATCCGAGTGGCTTGGCCTATGAGATTTTGTGTTCATATGTATTACTGTTTGTGATAAAACCCACTGCTATGTACAGGGCCGCCATTAGAAGTCATGGATCCTGTGCAGCCCACGTGACAGGCTCCCCCTCTCTTGGCCATGCAGAGGAGTATAATGAGGCGGTGTGACAAAATTGTGCAGTGGATTGTGCCTAAAACTGGAGCACAGATGCCAGAAGTATGTAATGTAAAGTGTGCAGGGGTCAGAGGTATGCAATGAACAAAGTGCAGGGGTCAGGGGTATGTAATGCATAGGATGCAGGTGTCATGAGTATGTAATGCACATTGTACAGGGCCAGAAGTGTGTATGTTTTAGCGTGCAGGTGTCATGAGTATGTAATGCACAGAGTACAGGGGCCAGGGGTATGTAATGTACAGAGTACAGGGGCCAGGGGTATGTAATGTACAGAGTACAGGGGCCAGGGGTATGTAATGTACAGAGTACAGGGGCCAGCGGGTATGTAATGTACAGAATACAGGGGTCAGGGGTATGTAATGTACAGGGTGCAGGGGTCAGGGGTATGTAATGTACAGAGTACAGGGGCCAGGGGTATGTAATGTACAGAGTACAGAGGCCAGGGGTATGTAATGTACAGAGTACAGGGGCCAGGAGTATGTAATGTACAGAGTACAGGGGCCAGGGGTATGTAATGTACAGAGTTCAGGGGTATGTAATGTACAGAGTTCAGGGGTATGTAATGTACAGAGTTCAGGGGTATGTAATGTACAGAGTACAGGGGCCAGGGGTATGTAATGTACAGAGTACATGGGCCAGGGGTATGTAATGTACAGAGTACAGGGGCCAGGGGGTATATAATGTACAGAGTACAGGGGCCAGGGGTATGTAATGTACAGAGTACAGGGGCCAGGAGTATGTAATGTACAGAGTACAGGGGCATGTAATGTACAGAGTACAGGGGCCAGGGGTATGTAATGTACAAAGTGCAGGGGTCAAGAGCATTTAATACACAGCATGCATGATGCATGGCTCAGTTGTGTGTAATGTACAGGGTGCATGTGTCAAGAGTATGCAAAGTACAGTGTGCAGGGGTCAAGAGAATGTAATGTGCAGAGGTCAGAAGTTTAAAGTACAGTGTACAGGGGTCAGGAGTATGTAATGTACAGGGTTCAAGGATCAAGAGCATTGAACACACAGCATGCATAGGTCAGGTGTATGTAAAGTACAGGGAGCATGTGTCAGGAGTATGCTATGTACAGTGTGCAGGGGTCAAAAGAATGTAATGTGCAGGGGTCAGAAGTATGTAATGTAAAGAGTGCTGGGCTACGTGAGCAGGTAATGTACAGAATGCAGGGATCAGGTGTCTGTAATGTGCAGAGTGCATGTGTAAGGAGTATGTTCAGGGCCGCCATCAGGAATTATGGGGCCCCTTACACAGCTTCAGGCATGGGCCCCCTGTAGCAGAGAACCGGGGGGGGGGGGTGCTGCCACCTGAAATTGAGAAGCGGGGGGGAGGCCCTTTACAAAAAAACGAAGAAATAAAGAAAAATATATATAAAAAAAGGAGGGTAGCCATCCGGGGCCTTCTGGGCCCTTTAATAAAAAAATGTTTTAAGGGGGTTGCCATCCGGGGCCCCTGGGGACCTCCGGGCCCTTACAGGTGTACTGCCTGTACCCCCCTGATGGCGGCCCTGAGTATGCTATGTACAGTGTGCTGGGGTCAAGAGTATGTAATGTGAGGAGTGTGCAAAACACAACATTTAGGGGTCAGGTGTGTGCAATATACAGAGTGCAGGAGTGTAATGTTGAGAGTGCAGGGGTCAGGAGTGTGTAAAACACAATGTGTAGGGGTCAGTTGTATGCAATATACAGTGTGCAGGGGGTCAGCAGTAGATAACACCGAGCATACAGGTATCAGGGGTGTGTAATGTCGAGAGTGCAGGGGTCAGGAGTATGTAAAACACAACGTGTAGGGGTCAGTTGTATGCAACATACAGTGTGCAGGGGGTCAGCAGTAGATAACACAGAGCATGCGGGGATCAGGGGTGTGTAATGTAGAGAGAGGATAACACACTGAGTGCAGGGTCCGGGGGGGGGGGGGGTGTAATACACAGAGTGCAGGGTCAGGTGTGTGTTATGTACAAAGTGCAGGGGTCAGGACTTTCCTTGGCCTCCCATTATTCCTTATATTACTGGCCTACTTCAGGCTGTGCCCGCCTCTAACACCAATCAGTACCCTCAGTCCCTTCACCCATCACTGACCATGTACCTGGCATATGCCAAACAAAGCCCACCATCCACCAGATTACATCTTGTGAGACTGTGGCCTGGCACCCCCCATCACCATGGAAACCTTGGCACTTCTTGCTGAGGTCAGGATGGTGGCACGGAGGGCACGATCTTCCCCAACACTGTGTATACAGTCTATATACAGGGTGTTCTGGTGGGGGGAGCTCTGTGGGCCACTCACCAATACAATTAGGCCCAGCCCTTGGTACGGGAGGGCTGCCTGTACCACCCTAGCAGCTGCTCTGGCTATAAATAGCGCCCCCTTGTGAGGATCACAAAAAGACAAGCTGATTTTATATAGAGCTTTCATTGGCTCATACGCAGCTCGGGGGCCAGGGCCGTCTTTAAGGCAGGGAGCAAAAGGGGCAGCTGCCCTGGGCCCTGTCAATTTTGTGGGGCCCAAAGCAGCTGCCTCATACTTGCCAACTATCCCAGTTTAAATTCCCTTGTCCCTTGAAGTTTTAGTCCTGTGCTGTGTCCTGATATCTCAGGTGTGAAGAGCTGCTGCTAATGCTGCCCAGCTCTGCCCTGTTGTTGTGTACAGATGACTCACCAGCAGACCCTGTGTTTACATGTAAATAACCAACATTCATATGTCAATAGCTGAGGCCGATACATTGGTATGTAAATTAAGGCGGCGTTCATATGTATATCATGCCCCTCTGCAGTGAGGAGATGATGTGCTGTAACCTCTAGCAACCAGTCAGTGATCAGTATTACTGTACAGTAATCTCTAGCAACCAATCAACAAGCAGAAATCATGTGCTGTAGCCTCTAGCAACCAATCAGTAAGTGGTAATGAAATGCTGTAACCTCTAGCAACCAATCAGTGATCAGTATTACTGTACAGTAATCTCTAGCAACCAATCAACAAGCAGAAATCATCTGCTGTAACTTCTAGCATCCAGTCAGTAAGTGGTAATGATATGCTGTAACCTCTAGCAACCAATCACTGCCTTTACTGATTTTAAGTCTAGCTGATATTTAGTTTATGTCTCAGAGGAGGTGGAGAGCGGAATTGCATAGGGGGGGGGGGGAGGGGCAGGCAAGATTTTTTTTTGCCCAGGGTCCAATCAATATTAACCACTTAAGGACCGCCTCCTGCACATATACGTCGGCAGAATGGCACGGCTGGGCACATCCACGTACAGGTACGTCCTCTTTAAGTGCCCAGCCGTGGGTCGCGGACGCGCACCCGCGACCCGGTCCGAAGCTCCGCGGGACCCGCGGACCCGATCGCCGATGGAGTCCCGCGATCGGTCCTCGGAGCTGAAGAACGGGGGGAGCCGTGTGTAAACACAGCTTCCCCGTTCTTCACTGTGGCGCCATCATTGATCGTGTGTTCCCTGTTATAGGGGAACACGATCAATGACATCACACGTCCAGCCCCGCCCCCTTACAGTTAGAAACACAGATGAGGTCACACTTAACCCCTACAGCGCCCCCTAGTGGTTAACTCCTAAACTGCAAATGTCATTTTCACAGTAATCAGTACATTTTTCATGCATTTTTTGCTGTGAAAAGGACAATGGTCCCAAAAATGTGTCAAAATTGGCCGACGTGTCCGCCATAATGTCGCAGTCACGAAAAAAAAAACGCTGATCGCCGCCATTAGTAGTAAAAAAAAAAAAAAAAATTAATAAACATGCAATAAAACTATCCCCTATTTTGTAAACACTATAAATTTTGCGCAAACCAATCGATAAACGCTTATTGCGATCTTTTTTACCAAAAATATGTAGAAGAATACGTATCGGCCTAAACTGAGGAAATTATTATTTTTTTATATATTTTTGGGGGATATTTATTATAGCAAAAAGTAAAAAATATAGATTTTTTTTCAAAATTGTAGCTCTATTTTTGTTTATAGCGCAAAAAATAAAAACCACAATAAATACCACCAAAAGAAAGCTCTATTTGTGGGAAAAAAAAGGACGCAAATTTTGGGGGCCACGTCGCACGACCGCGCAATTGTCAGTTAAAGCGACGCAGTGCCGAATCGCAAAAACTGGCCGGGTCCTTTACCTGCCTAAAGTGGTTAAAGACGGCCCCTGATCGGGGCTGAAAGATAAATTCCTTGGTGAAGAGGGATGAAGGGATGGGGATGATCCCAGGAAAACATACGCGGCCGGCCGGGAGTCCTCCAATCCGGAGAGAGGCCCAAGAGCAGAATTGCGGATTTATAGAAAGAAGTTTTTAATAACAAATTTTTATGACATTTTGTGTATTTTTCCGTTTTCTACATTTTAGATCTTCGTCTTCTTCTCCTCCACGTTGTCTATTCCGGTCTCATAGAAGTCGGGGATTGGCTTCTTCATATCGGCGTCGTCGTCTTCTTTCAGGTCGTTGGGATCCACCGGAACGAAGAAGTATCCCATGATGGAGAAGATGACGGAGACAGCGACCAGGAGTGCGGCAAACAGGATAAACTCCGCCCACTGCGAGGTGAGAGAAGGAGGGTCAGCTGATAAATATATGCAAATTCAGTTTTCCGTATTGTAGGATACATACAAGTGTAGCCAAAATTTATTTTTCATTAGTTATGGATTGGCGGGAGGGGGGGGGGGGAGGGCAGTGGCGCAGCGTGGGTTGTTAGCGCCTGGGGCAAGGCAAGTAATTTTTGCCCCCCTGACCCATGGACTTGCCTATTTTCAGCTAGCTCCAGTCTGGTCACATGATCCGCTGTGTGAGACAGCGGTGGCTGTAGGGAAGAGGAGAGCGTGCTTGATAAGGACTGGTAAAGCCTGGAGTGGTGACATCATGCATATGTTCCTATGTTCCATCTGTTGTTGGCGCTCCCTCCTCTCCACACTCGTGACAGCGCCCCTCTAAATTTTGCGCCCGGGGCGGTTGCCCCCCCTTGCACCCCTCATGCTACGCCACTGGGGGGGGGGGGGGAATTTCCCTTCACTTCTTATCCAGGAGATACAATGGGAAGAGAGAGGAAATCTCTGAGGATGAAAGTATTTGTGCTAGAAGGGGGGATTTGGAGGGGGGGAGAGGATTAGTGCTAGAAGGGGGAATTTGGAGGGAGTGAGAGAATTAGTGCTTTGGTGGGGGGGTGATTAGGGGAGGATTATTTGTGCTATAATGGGTGATTTGGATAGGGGGGTTGTGGTGGAAAGGGGGATAGCAGGGAAGAGGATGTGTGCATGGAGGGGGGGAAAGGATTTGTACTAGTAGAGGGGATATGAAGGGGGAAGATAATTAGTGCTAGGAGGCAAAGGACTTGGAGGGGTAGATGATTAATGCTAAGGGGGGGAAATTGGAGAGGGGGTAATTTGTTCTAGGAGGGGTGATTTATGGGGGGGGAATTGTGCTGGCAGGATTTGGAGGGGGAGAATTCATGCTAGAGTCAGGACATGTCTTAGGAGGGGTGATTAGGAGGAATTTGTGCTGGATTGGGGAAAGAGGATTTTTGATAAGCGGGGGATTTGTAGGGTGAGATAATTGGTGCTTGGGGGGGGGGGGTGAATTGGAGGGGGATTTGTGGTAAGAGGAGAGATTGAGGGGGGGGGGGGTTTGCGCTGTGATGAGGTGAGGGAAGAGGATCTGTGCTATAATAATGGATTTAGAGGAACAATTAGTGCTAGGAAGATGATTTTTTTGGGGGGGATGGGGGCATTTGTGTTAGAATGGATGATTTGGGGAGGGGGATCGTGCTGTGAGGAAGGATTGGAGGAAGAGAATTTGTGCGAGGAGGGTAAATTTGTACAGAGAGTATTGGGGGGTGGGGGATTAGTGATAGAAGGAAGGATTTGGAGGGGGAACCGGATTAGTGTTGGGGAGTCAATTGGGGGTGAGTGTTATTGTGCTAGGAGGGGGGGGGGATTTTGGGGGGGAGGGATTTGTGCTGGGAGAAGGATGGGGAAAAGACTTGAGCTGGGAGGGGGAATTTGTGCTGGGAGGGATAGGGGGAGGATTTGCACTAGGGGGTAATTTGAGAAGAAGGATTTGCACTAGGAGTAAAGATGGGGGGGGTTGGGGATTTGTGTGGTGGGGGTAATTTGTGCTAGGAGGTGGGATTTGGGGGATGATTTGCACTAGAGGGTAATTTGAGAAGAAGGATTTGTACTAGGAATGAAGATGGGGGGGGGGGGGGGTTGGGGATTTGGGTGGCGTGTAATTTGTGCTAGGAGGTGGTGGGATCAATGAGAAGATGGGTATCAGAAGGTTTCATTTCTGCAGTATTATTGGAAAATCCATTTAGTGATTTATTACTTCAGTAGGCGCTCGCCCCGCATATCCGCCACCGGCAAAGTTTATTACCGCAGCAAAACATAAAAGTAATGAGATGGAAGCCCCACGCGGGGCGCCATCTGTATGCAGACTCCTATTGTTGTACATTTGTATCCAAGTTGAGAGTTCACGTTACCTGTTCCATGGATCCGGCTTGGGCCACAATCAGCACGATGACGTTGCCAAAAGCCACAGTGAGCAGCCACCCGGCCTGGAGGACGGACTTCATACTGGCTGGAGCCTGGGAGACACAAAGAGGACCCGTCACGAGTCAACATTTAGCACCTTCAGTGCCAAGATTCTAATCTGACATTGCCGGCTTTATCTATTCCTTTATATACTGTAATAGATACCTTTGAAGGTGGATGTGGGGGTATCACTAATAAAGGGTACCACAAACTCCAGCCAAAACAAAGAAATCCCACAACACTCAGTCCTTCACCCCCAGCAACTAACTTCACCATCTGAGGTTAACCCCAATCCCAAATCCTCCCTCCGGCCTTCCCTTCAGTCTTGCACAGTTGTAGACAGTGCTGGGACAAGGCCATTTGGTGCCCAATCCTCCTCCTCTTAGCCAGCCAGACACCCCTGCCAGTACCACCGCATCCCCCCCCCCCACTGACCCCCACCGCACCCCCTCAACTAAGTAGTTGATTTACTAATATGTATTAATACTAATATGGGCTTACTTGAGATCTTGCACGTTGCAGAGCTTAGTCCCTACTCCTCGGCTCCTCTAGGTTGCGGCTCAAGCTGCGCTCTCTGCTCCTCCCATCACGCTGCGCTCTCTGCTCCTCCTATCACGCTGCACTCTCTACTCCTCCCCTCAGGCTGCGCTCTCTGCTCCTCCCATCACGCTGCGCTCTCTGCTCCTCCCATCACGCTGCGCTCTCTGCTCCTCCCATCCCAGTGGGAGGTCTGATCTCCTGCTCCTCTGCGCCTCCTCCCATCACGCTGCGCTCTCTGCTCCTCCCATCCCGGTGGGAGATCTGATCTCCTGCTCCTCTGCGCCTCCTCCCATCACGCTGCGCTCTCTGCTCCTCCCATCACCCTGCGCTCTCTGCTCCTCCCATCACCCTGCGATCTCTGCTCCTCCCATCACCCTGCGATCTCTGCTCCTCCCATCACCCTGCGCTCTCTGCTCCTCCCATCACGCTGCGCTCTCTGCTCCTCCCATCACCCTGCGCTCTCTGCTCCTCCCATCCCAGTGGGAGGTCTGATCTCCTGCTCCTCTGCGCCTCCTCCCATCACGCTGCGCTCTCTGCTCCTCCCAGCTGGTGACGTCACATAGGGCCGGGACTACAGTACAGAGCAAGGCAAATGAAAAGCTTGTCTGTGTCGTCTTGTGTCGGATGAGACTTATTATCTCATTGTTGGGTGTTACCTGGACATAGGAGAAGTCTAAGCCGGTGACTGAGAACATGACCTCTCCGGCGCTCAGCAGGAAGTATTGCGGGATCTGCCACGCCACGTGCACGCTGTTTGCATCGATGTCCTCCACCTTGTAGGCTTTTATTACTTTCTTGGTGTCATCCACCTGGTTAGAAAAGTTCACATGTGAGATGGAAAAAGCCAACAGCTGATGCTGAGCTAATAAATATTTGATTTGTAAGGAAAAAAGTATAGAGACCATAGCTGTCAATTGTCCCAGATTCTGATTCGTTTTAACTTTTGATACTTTGATAATGTGATTAACCTACATATTACTATATGAATAAATAAAAGGTTAAAGTGGTTAGTACTTCTGCCTAGCAGCACTAGGATCGTTGGTTCGAATCCCGACCATGGCACTACCTGCATGGAGTTTGCATGTCCTTTCTGTGTCTGTATGGGTTTCCTCCCACACTCCAAAGACATGCTGGTAAGCTAATTGGCCCTAGACATAGGCATTTGTTCCTGATTAGAGTAAATTAAGGGGTAATGCGGGGAACATTTAATACAAAAAAAATATATATTTTTTTATTTTACTTGACAGATTGCTTTAACTGACTTTATCTGCAGATTAAAGTTTATCACTCTGATCTGTAGATGAATAAATAGAAAGATACAAAAAGAAACAATGTTTCTTTTTATCTCTTTCTGTTTCAGTGGCTGAACAATTTTGTGGATAAATATTTGCCTGGTTGCTTTTTTTTTTTTGACAGCTCCTATTGCCAGGACTTTTTTAGGGTGGGGAGAGTCACTAAGTGGAGATGCACTTAGTGTTTTTCCAACAAACCGAGCGGGATCTGGGAAAGGTAGAGGTTTTAGGGTGGGGAGAATCATTAAGTGGAGATGCACTTAGGGTTAAAGTTCATAGGTCAAAGGTCAGTTAGGGTTAGGGTTGAGAGTTAGGGTTAGGCCCCGTACACACGACCGAGTTTCTCGGCAGAATTCAGCCAGAAACTCGGTCGGAGCTGGATTCTGGCGAGAAACTCGGTCGTGTGTACACTTTTCAGCGAGGAACCCATCGAGGAACTCGTCGGGCCGAAAAGAGAACATGTTCTCTATTTTCTCGTTAGTCAATGGGAAAAGTCGAACTCGACGAGGAACTCGATGTGTTTGGCACGTCGAGTTCCTCGGTCGTGTGTACGGGGCCTTAGGGTTTCCCATTGAAGAATAAGGCTAGGACATAGGAATTGCAACCTTAGGGTTAGGGTTAGGGGTTAGGGTTAGGGTCCCGTTGAAAAATAAGGCTAGGACTCAGGAATTGGAACAGGGACCTTAGGGTTAGGTTGTTAGGGTTAGGGTTAGTGTTTCCCATTGAAAAATAAGGCTAGGACTCAGGAATTGGAACAGGGACCTTGGGGTTAGGGGTTAGGGTTAGGGTTTCCCATTGAAACATAAGGCTAGGACTCAGGAATTGGAACAGGGACCTTAGGGTTAGGGGGTTAGGGTTAGGGTTTCCCATTGAAAAATGAGGCTAGGACTCAGGAATTGGAACAGGGACCTTAGGGTTAGGGGGTTAAAGTTAGGGGGTTAGGGATAGGGTTAGGGGTTAGGGTTTCCCATTGAAAAATAAGGCTAGGACTCAGGAATTGGAACAGGGACCTTAGGGTTAGGGGGTAAGGGTTAGGGGGTTAGGGTTTCCCATTGAAAAATAAGGCTAGGACTCAGGAATTGGAACAGGGACCTTAGGGTTAGGGGGTTAGGGTTAGGGTTTCCCCATTAAAAAATAAGGCTAGGACTCAGGAATTAGAACAGGGACCTTAGGGTTAGGGTTAGGGGTTAGGGTTTCCAATTGAAAAATAAGGCTAGGACTCGGGAATTGGAACAGGGACCTTAAGGGTTGGGGTTAGGGGGTTAGGGTTAGGGGGTTAGGGTTGGGGTTTCCCATTGAAAAATAAGGCTAGGACTCAGGAATTGGAACAGGGACCTTAGGGTTAGGGGGCTAGGGTTAGGGTTTCCCATTGAAAAATAAAGCTAGGACTCAGGAATTGGAACAGGGACCTTAGGGTTAGGGTTTCCCATTGAAAAATAAGGCTAGGACTCAGGAATTGGAACAGGGACCTTAGGGTTAGGGGGTTAGGGTTAGGGGGCTAGGGTTAGGGTTTCCCATTGAAAAATAAGGCTAGGACTCAGGAATTGGAGCAGGGACCTTAGGGTTAGGGTGTTAGGGTTAGGGGTTAAGGCGTCAGCATACCAAGAAGACATTTTGGACAATTTCACGCTCCCAACTTTGTGGGAACAGTTTGGGGACGGCCCCTTCCTGTTCCAACATGACTGCCCACCAGTGAACAAACCAAGGTCCATAAAAGACATGGATGAGCGAGTTTGGGGGTGGAGGAACTTGACTGTCCTGCACAGAGTCCTGACCTCTGGGATGAATTAGAGCGGAGACTGCGAGTCAGGCCTGCTCGTCCAACATCAGTGCCTAATCTCACAAATGCTCTTCTGGAAGAACGGTCAAACATTTCCATAGACACCCTCCTAAACCTTGCGGACGGCCTTCCCAGAAGAGGTGAAGCTGTTATGGCTGCAAAGGGCGGGGCCAACTCAATATTGAACCCTCCGGACTAAGACTGGGATGCCATTAAAGTTCATGTGCGTGTAAAGGCAGGCGTCCCAATACTTTTGACAATATAGTGTATTATGTGACTGCAATGGGGGTTTTCTTTATTGTTTTTCTTTTATATATAAAAAAAAATTTTAATGGAAAAAAAATAGTGAAAACAAAATTGATTCTTCTATCAATAACGGGGCCGTAGGATTCTCTGGAAAGCCAAAATGTTACTGACCTCCCTCAGCACTGCTGTGTATGCCGCACCAAAGTCCAGGAGATCGAGGTCGATCGTGTAGTCGCGTTCGTTGTAAGTCACGGTCAGTTTGGTGCTGGAGGGAGAATAAACAATAATGAGAGATTGTATACACACAGTGGAAAGATCGGCTCGCCATCTATTATTCTCAGGGGGAGGGGGGGGGGGGGGTTGGCCAAAATTAGAAACGCAACAATGAATCCACTCACAAAGCTCTTTTCTGGGTGAGATATTTCGATACGTTGTTGTTGGTAACATTGATCGTTTCATCAGCAATATGGAGATTGTAGATCGTTTCTGGGAGCAAATTGATGAATCTGCAAGAGACAGGAAATCAGAAATGAGCCAATGATTGCGAGATATAAAATCTATCATACACAAAAAAAAAAACATATCTGCTGTTCTGGGGGGGGGGGGGGGGGCTGGGGGGTTGGGGGGCTGGCGTATTTACACCAGGACTAAGGGGGGGTGGGGGATCTGCGCTGGAGGCGTATTTACACCGGGACTAAGGGGGGGTGGGGGATCTGCGCTGGAGGCGTATTTACACCGGGACTAAGGGGGGCAGGGGGATCTGCGCTGGAGGCGTATTTACACCAGGGGCCTCAGTATAAAACGTGATTTCCCAGCTGGGAGCGCAGGATTTTTTTGGACTTGTTTTCTTATAAAAGCCAAGAAGGGATCTGTGATCTGTGCCCTGGCAAGGCTCTTCCTTCACTTCCTGTAATCAGGTGCCACCCTTTGCCTGGCTTCCTTCTCGAGAACTGCAGGTCGGCGCGGTGACACCACAGTGGGCTGTTCTTTCACCACTAACATGCCCGTAGGTAGCCTGGCTCTACCGACCCCCACCCCCACCTCTCTCTCACTCCTCCAGGCACAGAAAATATCGTTTTGTGGCAGGGCAGCCGGCAGTGTCATCTTAAGAGCATTATAGGCCCCCGGGCAATACAGTGCACTGGGGCCCTGTCTACACAATCATGCACGAGAATTTACTGACAAAAATCATAAAATTTACTGGCAGAACCACATTTTTTACTGCAACTGCATAAAAAGTACCTAAAATTAGCGTTTTCAGTGCCGAACAATGCAAATGTCAGTATTTAAACTATAAACATATAGCTAGTGCTATTAGCAATGTGTTTAAGTTAAACAAAAGTAAAAAAAAAAAATGTCTTCATTGACATGAATGTCAGGTTACTATAACCCAGCCAGCACAGAGTTTCCCCTTACATCAGAGCCTGCAGGATTCCCCCTTACAGTGAAAGGGAACTCTTATGTAAAGGGGAATGCAGCAGATCATGATCTAAGGAGGGAACTCTGATGTGGAGGGGGGTTCTGGTGACCAGAGACTACCTTATATCAGAGTCCACTGCTTTCTCTTTCCCACTTACATCAGGGTCCGCAGACTGAGTTCCCCCTTGCATTGTAAGGGGGAATCCTGCAGACTCTGATGTAAAGGGGAACTCTGATGTGGGGGGCACTCTGGTGACCAGAGACCACCTTCTGTAGAGTAAATACACTAAGGTAAGGGGGGTCACTAATATAGGAGGGGGAACCTTTATATCAGTGCCCCCTTACATTTTTGCATTCACTCCCCCCTTACATCAGCAACCCCCCCGCACTCGTGGAGGACCGGATCTTCTCTGTGATTTCTGCAAACTGGGTATGGGCAGTTCTAACCCGTCACTCTCCACAATTTTTTACTGGGGTTGCTGGGCAGCCGGTGGGGCCCCCAGGCAAGCGGGGCCCCCGGGCAACTGCCCAGCGTGCCCAATGGAAAAGATGGCCCTGGCAGCCGGATACTTGCTAATTCCCTCTAGCGTCTTCTAGAATTGCCAAATTGTATTTCTTGTTACAAAGATGCTGCGTGTATTTCCTTTGCTCCTCAGCTCCATCTAGTGGCCATAATGCAGTATTTTACCACGGCTCATAGTCAAATATCCCCCACCCCCCCCCCCCCCCCCCCCCCCCCCCCCCAGCCTAAAGAACATTTGTTTTTCTCCACTTTGCACAGAATAAATGTAAATTCAGATTCACTGGACCAATGGCAATGCAAATATTTTTCAAATAGACCACAAAGTGGATGTTTTCTACTCCTTTAGAACATGGACCCCATTGCCTCGCCGTGGTTCTGTGCCGAGAAACATTTATTTATTCTCCAATCATCACACGATGGTAAGACGCACCTGACTCCCGCCAATCCGTTCTCTGGCTTCTTATTGGGATCTTCGATCTGCAGAGAGATGGAGATTTATTTCTTTATTTCTCTTTGTTACAATGTAACTGTTCAGAACTAAAACACTTTCCAACTTCTATGGAGCCAAACAGCCCTATAATGTGATAAATATCCCCCCAAATGTATCGCCATTGTATTGGAGAGTCACCACTAAAGCATTCAAATAAGAGAAATATATAACACAGAGCCTGGAAAAAGTATTCATACCCCTCTATATACAGAGCCTTGAAAAAGTATTCATACCCCTCTATACACAGAGCCTTGAAAAAGTTTTCATACCCCTCTATATACAGAGCCTTGAAAAAGTTTTCATACCCCCTGAAATCTCCCCACACTTTCTCATATTACATCCAAAAACATAAATGTATTTTATTGGGATTTTATGTGAGAGACACAAAGTGCCAGATTCACAACCAGCGGGCGCAACGTAACTTTTCTGATTTAAGTTACACCGCCGCAAATTACACAAGTTAGTGCCCGATCCACAAAGCACTTACCTGGAAATTTGCGGCGGTGTATCCTAAATCAGTTCGGCGCAAGGCGGGCCAATTCAAATGGGGCGAGTCCCATTTAAATTAGGCGCGCTCCCGCGCCGGACGTACTGCGCATGCGCCCGACGCTATTTTCCCGACGTGCTTTGCGCGAAGTTACGATGCGCCAAGGTTTTGTGAATCGCGACGGGTAAAAAAAAGTTGCGTCGGGAAAAAAAAATGTAAAAAAAATTTGACAGCGACGCGGGAAAGACGGGTACACTTTTACATGGTGTACTAACTTTACACTTTGTAAAAGGTACCCTATCTTTGCGACGGCAAACTAACACTTACGGCGACTTAACGAAGGGAAAAAGCTTTGTGGATCTCCGTAAGTGCTAATTTGCATACCCGACGCTGGATTACGACGAGAAATGCCCCCAGAGGCGGCCGTGGTATTGCATCCTAAGATCCGACAGTGTAAAACTATTATGCCCCATACACACCATCACTTTATGTGATGAAAAAAAAAAGAAATTTTCTGTGAAGTAAAAAATGACGTTTTTCAAACTTCAATTTTCAAAGACGAAGTTGCCTACACACCATCGTTTTCTCACAATGTTCTAGCAAAGTGAGGTTACGTTCCACCACGTTTTTCCATTGAAGCTCGCTTCATAAGTGGCTTCTGGGCATGCGCAGGTGTAAAAACTTCTTTTTAAACAAAGTTTTTTGCTACACACGGTCAATTTCTGTGAAGTAAAAAACGAAGTTTTGAAAAACGACACATAAAATTGAAGCATGCTTCAATTTTTTTTGGTCGTTTTTTAGAAGACATAAAACAACGTTTTCCCCCACACACAGTCAATTAAAGTGACGTTTTTAAAAACGTTATTTTTTTTCATCACATAAAGTGATGGTGTGTACGGGGCATTACACCTGTCGGATCTCAGGAATATCTATGCGAAACTGATTCTATAAATCAGCCGCATATATAGAAACAGGGATACGACGGAGTATCAGGAGATACGCCTGCGTATCCCTTTTGTGGATCTGGCCCAATGTGTCACATAATTGTGAAGTGGAAGGAAAATTATAAATGATACAAATAAATATGTGAAAAGTGTGGGGGGAGGGGCATTTGTATGGCGCCCCCCGGAGTCAATACTTTGTAGAACCCCCTTTCTCTACAAGTCTTTTTGGGGGTGTCTCTACCAGCTTTGCACATCTAGAGAGGGACATTTCTCCTCCATTCTTCTTCTCTGTAAAATATCTCAAGCTCTGTCAGATTGGATGGAGAGCGTCTGTGATCAGCAATTTTCAAGTCTTGTCACAGATTCTCAATGGGATTTAGGTCTGGACTGTGACTGGGCCATTCTAACACATGAATAGGCTTTGATCTAAACCGTTCCATTGTAGCTCTGGCTGTACTTTAGGGTCGTTGTCCTGCTGGAAATTGAACCCCCCCCCCCCCCCCCCCCCCCCCCCGGTCTCAAGTCTTTTTCAGACTCTAACAGGTTTTCTTCTAAGATTGTCCTGTATTTGTCTCCATCCATCTTCCCATCAACTCTGACCAGCTTCCCTGTCCCTGCTGAAGAAAAGCATCCCCACCACATGATGCTGCCACCACCATGTTTCACGGTGGGGATGGTGTGTTCAGGGTGATGGGCAATGTTAGTTTTCCCCACACATAGCGGCCAAAAAGTAGAATTTTGGTGTCATGTGACCAGAGCACCTTCCCCCACATGTTTGCTGTGTCCCCTCCCCCACATGTTTGCTGTGTCCCCTCCCCCACATGGCTTCTCACAAACTGCAAACAGGACTTCTTATGTCTTTCTTCCTCCAATGTCTTTCTTCCTGTCACTCTTCCATAAAGGGCAGATTTGTGGAGAGACCACTAATAGTTGTCCTGTGGACAGATTCTCCCCCCTGAGCTGTGCAGCTCCTGTGCAGCTCCTCCAGAGTTACCATGGGCCTCTTGGCTGCTTCTCTGATGAATGCTCTCCTTGCCCGGCCTGGTCAGTTTAGGTGGACGGCAATGTCTTGGTAGGTTTGCGGTTGTGCCATACTCTTTCCATTTTCCGATGATGGATTGAACAGAAGCTCCGTGAGATCTTCAAAGCTTGGGAGATTTTTTTATAACCTAACCCTGCTTTATACTTCTCCACAACTTTATCCCCGACCTGTCTGGTGTGTTCCTCGGCCTTCATGATGCTTTTTGTTCACTAAGGTTCTCTAACAAACCTCTGAGGGCTTCACAGAACAGCTGTATTTATACTGAGATTACATGACACACAGGTGGGACTCTATTTACTAATTAGGTGACTTCTGAAGGCAATTGGTTCCAATAGATTTTAGTTATCAGAGTAAAGGGGGCCGAATACAAATGACCCTCCCCCCACACTTTTCACATATTTATTTGTATTTTTTGCATCTTTATTGTAATAAAAGTCGTCTACTTTGCCCTTAAAAATGGCGCACTCATTGAAAACGCACCTACAGTCTGATCCCCCCAATCTTACAATATAACACAAATCAAACATATCCGCCCCTCCCCCCTCTTCCTTCGCTAGCCCCTCCTATATCACTTGTAGGATATTTCTGCTCAACTCACCGTCCTACAATACAGAGAACTGTCTGTGTGTCTATCCACCAATAAGGAGAACGTTTTATCCTCACGAATGCCTGAGCAGGAAATGCTTTGTGTCCCAATTTCCACATTCACATTTGTAGTGCCGGTGACGTTAATCTTCTTGTAATTTGGGTCCTGAAGGAGTAAAACACACAGATATCATCAGGTCTGTCCACCAGAGGAGCTTACACTCTAATGTCCCCTCCCCCCACAGTCACACCAGTCTCTGTACAGAGGAGCTTACACTCTAATGTCCCCTCCCCCCCCCCCCACAGTCACATCAGTCTCTGTACCAGAGGAGCTTACACTCTAATGTCCCCTCCCCCCACAGTCACATCAGTCTCTGTACAGAGGAGCTTACACTCTAATGTCCCCTCCCCCCCCCACAGTCACATCAGTCTCTGTACAGAGGAGCTTACACTCTAATGTCCCCTCCCCCCACAGTCACATCAGTCTCTGTACAGAGGAGCTTACACTCTAATGTCCCCTCCCCCCCCCCACAGTCACATCAGTCTCTGTACCAGAGGAGCTTACACTCTAATGTCCCCTCCCCCCACAGTCACATCAGTCTCTGTACAGAGGAGCTTACACTCTAATGTCCCCTCCCCCCCCACATTCACATCAGTCTCTGTACAGAGGAGCTTACACTCTAATGTCCCCTCCCCCCACAGTCACATCAGTCTCTGTACAGAGGAGCTTACACTCTAATGTCCCCTCCCCCCCACAGTCACACCAGTCTCTGTACAGAGGAGCTTACACTCTAATGTCCCCTCCCCCCCACAGTCACACCAGTCTCTATACAGAGGAGCTTACACTCTAATGTCCCCCCCCCCCCCACAGTCACACCAGTCTCTGTACAGAGGAGCTTACACTCTAATGTCCCCTCCCCCCACACAGTCACATCAGTCTCTATACAGAGGTGCTTTCACTCTAATGTCCCCTCCCCCCACAGTCACATCAGTCTCTGTACAGAGGAGCTTACACTCTAATGTCCCCTCCCCCACAGTCACATCAGTCTCTGTACAGAGGAGCTTACACTCTAATGTCCCCTCCCCCACATCACATCAGTCTCTGTACAGAGGAGCTTACACTCTAATGTCCCCTCCCCCCCCACAGTCACATCAGTCTCTGTACAGAGGAGCTTACACTCTAATGTCCCCTCCCCCCACATCACATCAGTCTGTACAGAGGAGCTTACACTCTAATGTCCCCTCCCCCCCCACAGTCACATCAGTCTCTGTACAGAGGAGCTTATACTCTAATGTCCGTCCCCCCCCAGTCACATCAGTCTCTGTACAGAGGAGCTTACACTCTATTGTCCCCTCCCCCCCCCATCACATCAGTCTCTGTACAGAGGAGCTTACACTCTAATGTCCCCCCCCCCCCCCCCCCCCCCCCGCCGTGTCATGTGACTGCTCGGGCGGCGCGTCTCTTACCTGGAAATCTCCGCCGATCAGTGACGGTCGGGTGAACGGAGAATTGTTCGGAATCTGGACGGTGGCGTCTTGTCCTGCAAAGTTCAGGATCTGCACGGTGGCCTCTCCCGGCTTTGGAACGAGCGGATTCGTCTCCTGGAATGCCGGAATAGAAAAAGTTTATTTATTTAAAATGTCTGTAAAGCCTCCACATCCCCAGCGAAGTGACCGGCCTCAGAGATGAAACAAATCCTCCTACATAAGTTGTACCTGTTTATCTGCAACCCTTCTCTTCTCTACAGCCATTCAAAGTGCAGCATTTATACAGCTTGTCTGAGCTGTCAGAAAGCAAAGGGGTGGGGAGCTGAAGTTACACTCTGCAGAGCTCAGCGAGAGCCGATTGGAGGGAAGGGACACACCCCCTTCAGACTGGGACAGTCAATCACAGGCTGTGTGCTGGAGGTATCTCCCATCGACATCAGAAGTGACTCACGCAGCTAGACTGAGCCGTAGTTTTACCACCCACAGTCAGAGGGAGCTGTACACACGCTGTGGATGCAACATTTTTAACCCGGGGTAAAGATTGTGACTGGTGGAGGGGAAGAGGGGGGGGAGATATTCTAATGGGGACAACCCTGGTGACACCCTGGATTCCTTGACTAGAGGGATTTCCCACTTACTTCCTGTTTTGGCTGTAGGACAGGAAGTAAAGGGAAGTCTCCCCTATGGGGCACAGATGGCAATTCCAACTTCAATCAGTATCAGAAGTCTACATTGTATCCCTTTTAGTACCAGGAAGCAGATAAGTCACACGAGACTTTCACTCACATTAATTTTGATCTCCACAACGGTGGCAACAGCGAAGGCCAGAGCTGCCAGCAGCATGCCGATGGCTATCTTTGCGATGGGGCTGCGGAGAGGAGGAATAACGACAGGTGAATGGGGGCCTCACAGATACACCGAGCAATCGCCGCAACAATGGCCGTAACTTTGCTACTCACTGGAAGTTGATCTTGCAAAGCCTGACAAGAGGGTAGATCCCCAGATCAAACACCGGGACCAGAAAGAGGTTTAGAAGTGAGTTCAGGATCTGGAGAGGTAAGAAGACATTCTATTACCACCACTCTGCTTACATGGAGGATCGAAATCTCCTAATATAACTTTATTAACGTCCTGCAATAATGTCTGGGCACCCTACTGACTCCATGTAGATTGTTTTGCCTTAGGGAATCAGAAAGGAATTTTATTTCCCATGAACCATGCTGAATAAGGTGTTGTTTTGCCTTCCTTTTGATAAACCTTGGACCATGCATCAGAAGTCGTCAACTCTGACGAAACACGTTGGAAGGAGCTACGTATGGTGATTTCATCACGCAATCCCAAGTGTCCCCGGGATATTATCAGGGGTTTTATACTGTGTGGAGCGTATGGTCTCTTTTCTTTTCTCAGCATTGGGATAGATTCAGAGAGCAATTGCGTCTGCGTAACCATAGTTACGCAGCGCAATTGCTTACTTGCGCCGGCATATCGAATGCTCCTGATTCAGGAACCTCGATACGCCGACTGCAGCCTAAGATATGCCTGGCATAAGGCTCTTATGCCGTCATATCTTAGGCTGCATTCTTACGCAGGCCGCTAGGTGGCGTTCCCGTAGTGGTCAGCGTAGAGTATGCAAATTTTGAAAAATTACATTGTTTGCGTAAGTGAATAGTGAATGGCGCTGGACGCCATTCACGTTCACTTTGAAGCAAATGACGTCCTTGAGACGTCATTTACTGCAATGCACGTCGGGAAAGTTTCCCGACGGAGCATGCGCACTACGTTCGGCGCGGGAACGCGCCTAATTTAAATGATCCAGGCCCCCTATGGGATCATTTAAATTGCGCGCTGTTACGCTGGGCATTTTCAGGAGCACCCACGCAATTTACGGAGCTACTGCTCCGTGAATCAAGCGTAGCGCAGGTAATTTACGGAGGCGCAGCGGCAAAACGGTGCGTTGCGCCTCCGTAAGAACTGCGCAAATGTACCTGAATCTACCCCATTGTGTTTATGGGATCCCGAATTGAGGAATAAGTGATATATGGTGTTTCTGTTGGTGGTTCTTCTATGGAAGCCGGAGCCCTGCCTATTAATGGTGGTTACCTCATGCAATATATGACTTCTCTCAAATTTGAGAGTCATATATGTAACGGTCACCACCGTTTACGATATTCCATTGCCCCACGACAGCTTATCCGACAGTCCGACAAGCCAGCAGACACGATCCATAAGGATTCCCTCAGAAAGACGAGACATACGCTCTGAGTCAAATGAATGAACCAATGCTTTAATGGTTAGCTCTCTTATATACAGTACAGGCTTGTTACAGTAATCAAAGGAACAAAAAAAACACTCCACCCACACATCACACAATGGGGCTTCAATCACATTCTTTTAGATAATGACATTCAGAGGAGTTAATTATCCCCCAGACGTCCCGTCTCCGCCAATAAGCGATTCACCTGCATAATACACATTCCTATGTCAGACGTTTTGGCACCGATCTGACATAATTAACATGACCTATTTACTACAGTTGACAAGTACATTCCACACACAAAACAGTATTAGCATACATTATGAATGGTCTTAAGAACCAGGCTGAATTAACACCTAAAAGCTAGACATCTGACCTTTACAGACTTAATTAGCATCTCACAATGGAATGTCTAGGAGCAGACGCAATTAACACCTCAAAAGCACATGTCCCCCCCCCCCCATTGAATGAAAACACTTCATTTGGAGTCAGACTTTAACAACTTGTAATATTCAAGGATATCCTGCAAAACATGAATTATCGTTTATCAGTCACCCTATGCCCAAAAGGGGCACAGGGTGAACCTAGACCCAAGAGTCATTAGTGACGCTGGCACAGGAGTACCTGGCTTCCAATACCACCTCTACACGACATCCCATGGTATTCAATACCACCTCTACACAGACATCCCATGGCTTCCAATACCACCTCTACACAGACATCCCATGGCTTCCAATACCACCTCTACACAGACATCCCATGGCTTCTAATACCACCTCTACACCGACAGCACCCAGATCTACCTCTATACTCTCAAGTTCACCCCCTGATCTCCTCATGTATCAAAATTTAATGAAAAACATATTAGTATGGATGTCACTTCTTATGACTTTTCCATTGAGATCAATAGCACAACTGTTAGTCCCTCCATGCATGCCAGGGTGCTAGGTGCAGTCCTGAACGCTGACCTCTCCTTCGGGCCTCACATGCAATCACTGGATAAATCTTACCACCTACCAATCTGACAAAACAACGTATTACCTCTCAACTTTCTTCTCACTGGCCTATCCCTACACAGACTGTCCCCTCTTCAGTTCATCATGAATGCTGCTAGACTCATCCACCGTACTAACCAATCTATAATGCTGCTCCTCTCTGCCAATCCTCCCACTGGCTTCCATTAGCACAACATATACAACTCACATGCCAAAGAACAACCTACAAAGCCACCCACAACTTTGTCCCAAGCTACATCACCAACCTCATCCTCACATATTTGCCAAATTGTCCACTCTACTCCTGCCAAGACTTCTTGTTCTCTAAACCCCTTGCTACCTTCTCCTATGTTCTCATCCAGGTCTTCTCTGTAGCCTCTCTTATCCTCTGGATCTCCCAACCCCAATCTGTCTGATTATCTCCCTGTCCGCCTTTAGGCGATCCCTGAAAACTACCCCACCTCTAACCAAAAACTGTACTTTGGTTACCTCCATTAGCTTATCCCCCACAACTATTACCTTTTGTATCACCTCCTCCTGCCTTTAGATTGTAAGCTCCATGATCAGAGCCCTGCTAATCCTTCTGTATTTTATTGTATTGTAACTGTAACCTCTCCCTTTATATTGTAGGGTGCTGCACAAACTGTTGGTGCTATCTACATCCTATATAATGATAATGATATTTATTCCATTTTACTGAACCCTGATGAAGCGGTTGTAGCGCTTGAAACACGTTGGCTGTCCTTTGCTCTTGTTATTGTTACCAGCGGAACAATTAAAGCTCTTGGACTCTCGAGGATTTTTGTCTCTTTCTATGTCCTATTATACTTTTAAAACGTTAACTGCCAGGTGAGTAACACAATGATAAAAGTACAATGACTGTTCCATACCTGTATCTGGTCCGGCTGCATGACAAATGCACCCTGTAAATAAATTCATAATAAAAAATTATTCAGCATTCACAGGCTGTATTGGGGGATGGGAGGGATACAAATGTTTCAAAGTTACATTATATTCTGTAAGTTGTGCGCAGAGATTTCCAAACACAACCCTCCAATGAATTCCCGGACGAGGGTGGAAATGGTGGTTTAGCAATGAATGTGAATACGGGTGTCACAATCTAGACACAGGGACAGAGAAGCCCAAAACAATAAAAAAAAAATAGGTGAAGGGCGGGCATGACTAGGTAGCAGGGGAAAACAGGCAGATAGGGTTAATATATTTAGGTGAGAGAGTTTATGTACTGGGATTGGTGGGCTTCAAAGTCAAGGATGGCCTTCAATGGGAAGAATTGGGGATCAGAATTGGCTCGGGCAGTTGGGGATCTGCGGACCAAGAAGAAGCTTCCCACCTTCCCTGCCCATTTGTTCATTTTGGATCTCCATTTGTCGTAGTGGCCTAGTGGTTGGGATCTTTGGAGGCCTTCTAAAGTTTCAGCGATATGGCATGGTGAGGAACCATCTATGGTATGGAGTCCTCTGTAAATAGGCGAAGGGCGGGTATGACTAGGTAGTAGGGTAAAACAGGCAGATAGGGTTAATATATTTTGGTGAGAGAGTTTACGCATTGGGATTGGTGGGCTTCAAAGTCAAGGATGTACTTCAACTGGAAGAGTTGGGGATCAGGATTGGCTCGGGTAGTTGGAGATCTGCGGACCAAGAAGAAGGTTCCCACCCTCCCGCCCATTTATTCATTTTGGATCTCCATTTGTCGTAGTGGCCTAGCGGTTGGGATCTTTGGAGGCCTTCTAAAGTTTCAGTGATATGGCATGGTGAGGAAATATCTATGGTATGGAGTCCTCTGTAAATAGGTGAAGGGCAGGTATGACTAGGTAGCAGGGGAAAACAGGCAGATTGGGTTAATATATTTTGGTGAGAGAATTTACGTACTGGGATTGGTGGGCTTCAAAGTTAACGACAGGCTTCAAAGTTAAGGACGGGCTTCAACGGGAAGAGTTGGGGATCAGGATTGGCTCGGGCAGTTGGAGATCTGCGGACCAAGAAGAAGCTTCCCACCTTCCCGCCCATTTGTTAATTTTGGTTCTTCTTTTGTCGTAGTAGCCTAACGGTTGGGATCTCTGGAGGTCTTCTAAAGTTTCAGCGATTATGTTAATAAATTGCCGCAATGTAAATAAATGGCCGCTATGGCCAATTTTCACTCCAAATGCTGTTGTCAGTTTATTCTTATATGGTTGGAAAAAGTGGGGCTGTGGCGGCGGTTAATTCATCGGAGGGGTAGGGTGTTTTACATCTGTTTACTATAGTCATGAACTGCGAAAATAAATCTTCACTTACGAAATCGGCGTTCATTCTTGTAGCCTGAAGAGTCCATCGCGATCCCTGAAAGGAAACAGATATTGAAGGTTAATTGGCTCCTCCTGTCTAAATTTGGCCCTAGAATGTGTATGAATGTGAGTTAGGCTCCTTAGATTGTAAGCTCCTTGGGGGGCAGTTGGCTGTGTGAATGTGTGGACTGCTGCCAGGGTGTCTATAACAATATCTAAGGAACCACCTTGTCTGTGATTTGAACATGCTAAAAAATAATTTTTCCAGTTTTTCCGACAAACCGAGCGGGATCTGGGAAAGGCAGGGGTTTTAGGGTGGGGAGAGTCACTAAGCGGAGATGCACTTAAGGTTAAAGTTCAAAGGTCACTTAGGGTTGGGGTTAGGGTTAGGATTTAGGGTTAGGGTTAAGCTAAGGGTTTAGAGTTAGGGTTTAGAGTTAGGGTTTCCCATTAAAGAATAAGGCTAGGACTCAGGAATTGGAACAGGGACCTCCCCCGAGGTCAAAGGTCAGAAGACGGTTCCCAGAGGTCAAAGGTCACGGGGCGTGGCTGACCCACCCCCACCAAAGTGCACCGCCTACCCCAACTAAGTCGGGGAATGAACAAGTCGGGGAAAGCGTCTTGCCCGACTTGTTCATTTCACGACTTCATTCCCCGACTTAGTTGGGCTAGGCGGTACACTTTGGTGGGGGTGGGTCAGCTACGCCCCGCGACCTTTGACCTCTGAGAACCCGCATTCTGACCTTTGACCCCCTGGGGAGGTTCCAGTTACCGGAATCCTAAATGTCCCCCAACTGATGTCCTGTGTGATGAACACACAGGAGGGTCGCCACCTCATCCCACTTCAGCTCCGGAAAGTTTTAGGCCAACTTTTGAGCAAACCAATCAATTTGCATTTATTGTGATTTTTTTTTTATTTTTATTTTTTTACAAAAAATACCGTATGTAGCAGAATACATATATTGGCCTAAATTGATGAAGAAATTAGATTTCTTCATTTTTTTTTTTTTTTATTATTATTGGATGTGTTTTATAGCAGAAAGTAAAAAACCCAAATAAAATTAGTGTCCCTTTTTTTACCCACAAATAGAGCTTTCTTTTGGTGGCATTTGATCATATCCGTGGTTTTTATAAACAAAAAAAGAGCAACAAATTTGAAAAAAATATATATATATATTTTTTTTTACTTTCTGCTATAATACATCCAAATCAAATTTTCCACCAATTTAGGTCAATATGAATTCTGCTACATACGTATTTTTCATTACAAAAAAATCCCAATAAATGCATATTGATTGGTTTGCGCAAAAGTATGGGATATTTTTTTTTTTTTACTACTAATGGTGGCGATCAGCGATTTTTAGCGGGATTGTGACATTGCGGCAGACAAATTGGACGCTTTTGACACTTTTTTTTGGAGGAACAGTGACATTATTACAGTGATCAATGCTAAAAATATACACTGGTACTGTACTAGTGACACTGGCAGGGGAAGGGGTAAAACATCAGGGGCGATCAAAGGGTTACATGTTTCCGCGACCCATTTCCCAGGAGGCAACGCGAGGAGGAGAGGACAGAAGATCACAGCGGAATAGGAAGTGGCAGAGTAGGACGATCTGCCTAGCAACAGCCATTTCTGGTAAGTATTTTTGTGGGGGGTTTTTTTCAAACTTTTTGGAGCCTTTTTGGCAATTTTTTTTATTTTTTTAGGGTGGACCTCCGCTTTAAATTATCATCAGAACCCGTTATCATGTCACTATGGAGCAAAATCTCTGAGGAACGTTTCCAACACCTTGTTGTATCTATGCCACCAAGAATGAGGGCAAAAGGGGTCCAACCCGCCACTAGCAAGGGGGACCTATCAAAGGGGGTCCAACCTGCTACTAGCAAGGTGGACCTAATAAAGGGGGTCCAATCCGCTACTAGCAAGGGGGACCTAATAAAGGGGGTCCAATCCGCTACTAGCAAGGTGGACCTAATAAAGGGGGTCCAACCCGCTACTAGCAAGGGGGACCTAATAAAGGGGATCCAACCCGCTACTAGCAAGGGGGACCTAATAAAGGGGGTCCAACCCGCTACTAGCAAGGTGGACCTAATAAAGGGGGTCCAACCCGCTACTAGCAAGGTGGGCCTAATAAAGGGGGTCCAACCCGCTACTAGCAAGGTGGGCCTAATAAAGGGGGTCCAACCCGCTACTAGCAAGGTGGAAGTAATAAACGGGTCCAACCCGCTACTAGCAAGGTGGACCTAATAAAGGGGGTCCAACCCGCTACTAGCAAGGGGGACCTAATAAAGGGGTCCAACCCGCTACTAGCAAGGTGGACCTAATAAAGGGGGTCCAACCTGCTACTAGCAAGGTGAACCTAATAAAGGGGATCCAACCCGCTACTAGCAAGGGGGACCTAATGAAGGGGGTCCAATCCGCTATTAGCAAGGGGGACCTAATAAAGGGGGTCCAACCCGCTACTAGCAAGGTGGACCTAATAAAGGGGGTCCAACCCGCTACTAGCAAGGTGGAAGTAATAAACGGGTCCAACCCGCTACTAGCAAGGTGGACCTAGTAAAGGGGGTCCAACCCGCTACTAGCAAGGTGGACCTAATAAAGGGGTCCAACCCGCTACTAGCAAGGTGGACCTAATAAAGGGGGTCCAACCCGCTACTAGCAAGGTGGGCCTAATAAAGGGGATCCAACCCGCTACTAGCAAGGGGGACCTAATGAAGGGGGTCCAATCCGCTATTAGCAAGGGGGACCTAATAAAGGGGGTCCAACCCCCACCTTGCTACTAGCAAGGTGGGCCTACTAAAGGGGGCCTATTAAAGCGAGTCCGACCCGCTACTACCACGGGGAACCTAATAAAGTGGCCGGTGAGTGTATATTTACATGATTAGAATTTGTGTTCCATATGTTTTGGACCTGAGAATTACCTGCTGGTCGTAGAGAGCCCAGAACATCGGGAAGGGGATGAACAAAAAGAGGACTTTGGTCACCATTTTCACTTCTGTGATGAGTTTTTTCTGTAAAAAAAAAAAAAAAGATTAACATTGTATATGTGATTTCAGTTATGAAGGATACTTTGTATCACATTTCTAAAAATTAGTGACCATATTGTTGATGAACTTTCTGTTGATATAACGCGACATCCTCCAATAGGGGCCCCTGATATGTGTTTGCTTATAGAAGAAGACATATCTGACAGCGAGGACCATAAATCTAAAAGGTGTTCATGATAGGAGGTCAAAGGATGAAGCCAACACGTTTCTGGGGCTCAGAGCTCCACCTTCATCAGGGGTTTAAGAATGACCCCTGATGAAGGGGGAGTTCTGAGCCCCAGAAACGCATTGGGTTTATTCTTTGACCTCATTTTAGATTTGTGGTGTTCCTTTGACCTACTTTCTAGATTTCTCCGGGGACCTTCAGGGACATCCTGGTTGACACGCAAAAGCCTTCAGAAGTTGGAATTTAGCATAATTGGCCCTACTGTTGGGCCCCTGTGGCCCTAACAATACTTTTTTTTTAATCAAACATGGACCAAATTGATGTCACGAAGGAGAGGAAGGACATCATTGAGGTGACCAATGAGCAGGCAGGAGAGGCTCACACTTACCGAATAGCTCTCAGAGGCCCAGTCCAGCCAGTGCCCCCGTTTGGGGAATTGCTTGGCGCGATGCCTCCAGCGGTTCTTGATGGCAAACTAAAGAGGAGAAAGATAAAACATGGAGATGAATTGGATTCCTCTCACTCTGGATGGAGGAAAGAGGACGGTGAGATCTAAAGGGGCCAGGACTCCTTGAACCTGCTTGTGGCCAAATCATGGGGGGAGGGGGTCCAGCTCAAAAAAAATATGTTGTACGAGGGAGAGAACAGGGACCCATTCCACCCACTTACCAGTACAGGACTTACAGAAATCACAGCTGGCCCATAAATGACCATTAGAGAGCCGACATCCTGCTGTGCCCATTATGAGGGGTTTCCACCATCCCTGTGCTGAGTTCCCGGGTCTGTACACCCGCTGTGCCCATTATGAGGGGTTCCCACCATCCCTGTGCTGAGTTCCCGGGTCTGTACTCCTGCTGTGCCCATTATGAGGGGTTCCCAAAATCCCTGTGCTGAGTTCCCGAGTCTGTACACCCCCTGTGCCCATTATGAGGGGTTCCCACCATCCCTTTGCTTAGTTCCCGGGTCTGTACACCCGCTGTGCCCATTATGAGGGGATCCCACCATCCCTGTGCTGAGTTCCCGGGTCTGTACACCCGTTGTGCCCATTATGAGGGGTTCCCACCATCCCTGTGCTGAGTTCCCGGGTCTGTACACCCGCTGTGCCCATTATGAGGGGTTCCCACCATCCCTGTGCTGAGTTCCCGGGTCTGTACACCCGTTGTGCCCATTATGAGGGGTTCCCACCATCCCTGTGCTGAGTTCCCGGGTCTGTACACGCGCTGTGCCCATTATGAGGGGTTCCCACCATCCCTGTGCTGATTTCCCGGGTCTGTACACCTGCTGTGCCCATTATGAGGGGTTCCCACCATCCCTGTGCTGAGTTCCCGGGTCTGTACACCTGCTGTGCCCATTATGAGGGGATCCCACCATCCCTGTGCTGAGTTCCTGGGTCTGTACACCCGCTGTGCCCATTATGAGGGGGTTCCCACCATCCCTGTGCTGAGTTCCCGGGTCTGTACACCCGCTGTGCCCATTATGAGGGGTTCCCACCATCCCTGTGCTGAGTTTCCAGGTCTGAACACCCGCTGTGCCCATTATGAGGGGTTCCCACCATCCCTGTGCTGAGTTCCCGGGTCTGTACACCCGCTGTGCCCATTATGAGGGGTTCCCACCATCCCTGTGCTGAGTTCCCGGGTCTGTACACCCGCTGTGCCCATTATGAGGAGTTCCCACCATCCCTGTGCTGAGTTCCCGGGTCTGTACACCCGCTGTGCCCCATTATGAGGGGTTCCCACCATCCCTGTGCTGAGTTCCCGGGTCTGTACACCCGCTGTGCCCCATTATGAGGGGTTCCCACCATCCCTGTGCTGAGTTCCCGGGTCTGTACACCCGTTGTGCCCATTATGAGGAGTTCCCACCATCCCTGTGCTGAGTTCCCGGGTCTGTACACCCGCTGTGCCCATTGTGAGGGGTTCCCACCATCCCTGTGCTGAGTTTTGGTGGACTGGCCCTGCAATGGGTGAAATCTTAGAGTTGGTTGGGTTTATATCACTCACTCCGATACACTTGAAGACTTGGGCTAAGATGTTTCCTTGCGGCGGGTACTTCTTGTACATCCCGCTCCCGCTGACAAACACAACTGCAGGAGAGAAAAACACAAAGTCAGACGTCTGTCCTCACCTGTCCTGACCGTCCTCCATCTACATGAAGGGAATCGTTCATCAAACACAACACTTTCATCACATCTGGGGGGGGGGGGGGCTGGGCAGCTCTGCACACCAGGGACAGAAGGGCCCCCGGGGGCCACACACATTTCCAGAATAAAGAATACGTCTCTTATTTTCTTTATGAATCAAACTGACTGATCTGATGAAGGGAGGTAAAAACTGAGAAACCTCTACCCCACTCGGGATGGGGGACTGAGGGGCCGGTGATAGAGATGCCGTCTTTTTTATCAGACGCGGATCTCCTTCCTATTATCTTTCATCCAATCTTCTCCACGATAAATCGGTTACAAAGTTTCCTGTAATATTTACAGGGTCATTCTTATCATTTTGTTCTCATGAGATACTTCAACACGTTACATAATAACATAAAGAATTGCCCAAAAAAATCGGTTTACTTACTCAGAGCAAAAAGCATCGAAACGGCCGGAACGCCAAACGCCAAAGCGTAACAATCCTGCCCAAAGCACTGGACGCCTCCTGCAAGACACGGGGGGGGGGGGATGTGAGAGGATGGATCTGGTACGACTTTAACATGAAGAGACAATGAATGGAACCTTCAATCCCTGGATCACACCGCTATCAGGAATTTTGGGGCCCCTTACACAGCTTCAGACATGGGCCCCCTGGAGCAGAGAACTGGGGGGGAGGGGGGTGCTGCCGCCGCAAATTGAGAGGTGGGGGGGAGTGTCGCAAGTTGAGAAGTGGGGGGTGACACAAATTGAGAATGGGGGGGGCTTTGGGTGCTGACGGAAAAAAATGGACATAAAAAAAGGGGGATGCCATCCGGGGCCCTGGGGACCACCGGGCCCCTTAGGGGTCGGGGGCTTTGGGTGCTGACGGAATTTTTTTTCGGAAAGTTTGGAGAGTTTGTTCAGCCACCACGCCCCCTGACCAATCACATCTTGCCTTTGGCACATAACCATTACTAATCACTGCCCGCCTGTGGTACACACCCCCCCTCCCAATCACAGCCCACCTCTGGCACACACGCCTTCCCAATCACAGTCCGCCTTTGGTACATGCCCCCTCCCATTTGCAGCCTGTCTCTGGCACATACATCCCTCCCAATCAGAGCCTACCTCTGGCACACACCCCCTCCAATAGCAGCCTGTCTCTGGTACATTCCCCTTCCTAATCAGGGCCAGCCTCTGGTACACGCCCCCTCCCATTCTCAGCCTGTCTCTGGCACAAATCTCCTCCCAATCACAGCCTGCCTCTGATACACACCCCCTCCCGATCACATCCTGCCTCTGGTACATTCCCCTCCCTAATCAGGGCCTGTCTCTGGTACACGTCCACTTGCAGCCTGTCTCTGGTACACACCCCCTCCCAATTAGAGCCTGCCTCTGGCGCACACACTCTCCTCCCAATCACAGCCTGCCTCTGGCACACACTCCTTCCAATCACAGCCTGCCTCTGATACACGCCCCCTCCCGATCACATCCTGCCTCTGGTACATTTCCCTCCCTAATCAGGGCCTGCCTCTGGTACACGTCCACTTGCAGCCTGTCTCTGGTACACACCCCCTCCCAATTAGAGCCTGCCTCTGGCGCACACACTCTCCTCCCAATCACAGCCTGTCTCTGGCACACACTCCTTCCAATCACAGTCTGCCTCTGGTACACACCCCCTCCAATCACAGCCTGCCTCTGGTACACACCCCCTCCAATCGCAGCCTGTCTCTGGTACATTCCCCTTCCTAATCAGGGCCTGACTCTGGTACATGCCCCCTCCTATTTGCAGCATGTCTCTGGCACACTCCCCCTCCAATCAAAGCTTGCCTCTGGCACACTCCCCCTCCAATCACAGCTTGCCTCTGGTACACGCACCCTCTCCAATCACAGCCTGCCTCTGGCACACGCCCCCTCCCATTCACTAGCCCGGGGATATGCAATTAGCGGACCTCCAGCTGTTGCAGAGCTACAAATCCCATGAGGCATAGCAAGGCTCTGACAGCCACGAGCATGACACCCAGAGGCAGAGGCATGATGGGATTTGTAGTTTTGCAACATCTGGAGGTCCGCTAATTGCATATCCCTGCACTAGCCGGTCTCTGGCACACACCCCCTCCCAATCAGAGCCTGCCTCTGGCACACACACTCTCCTCCCAATCACAGCCTATCTCTGGCACACACCCCTTCCAATCACAGCCTGCCTCCTAAACACACCCCCTGTTCCTCAGGCTGAACAGACTCTGGAATACAGTCACCCAGTGTGTCTGCACAGAGTCCTGTAACCCCACCCCCCCACTATCAAGAAGAAGAGATGATTGGTCACATAACAGAACTCTTTAACCTTGTAAAAAAGATCATTTCTGAACATAGGCAAAGCAGATATGGAGCTGGCATAGTTATAACAGGATTAGAAAGTGTCTATAACATTGGATGTTCACAACTATTTTACACAATGTATTTAATCTGTAATCAATCAACATAGTTGATGGCAGATCTTATTGAGATTGTACAACCAGATTGTATAGTGTATGGTCAGTAGATGAAGGATGGAGCTGTGTATGGGGGGGGGGGGGTCTTCAGACTGTGTCAGCGGGTAATCAAACATGATGATTGGAAGTCATTTTGGTGATCGGAGGGGGAATCACTTTGCTGCACACAGATGACATCCTGTTGGGAGCCCCATTAAGGAAATGTATGACAGTAGAAAACATCAGATCGCCATTTGTAGGGCCCATTCATAGGACCGGAGGGGCATAAAAATAACTGACCTCTGAGAATCGGCGTCACTAAGGTGGAGATGAGACTGCCGGCGTTGATGGACATGTAGAAGATGGAGAAGAATTTTCCTCTCTCTTTTACCTGGAGAAGACGAGAAAAAAAGCAAGTTACGGCTTTTTCATGTTTCTGGGCTTTTATTAGCATCTCTAACTTTCCAAAGAGATAAAATCTTACATGTTCTGCATCGAACTGGTCACCACCAAAAGCCGTGACGCAGGGCTTGATACCGCCGGTCCCGAAGGCGATGGCAATCAGACCAATCATAGACAGAACCCTGAGAGAGAGGCGGAGACAGAAGATTATGTATAATGGGGTCCCCCCGTCAGGGGCGTCCCTAGGGGGGGGCAGAGGGGGCCCTGACCCCCCCAACATCATGCTGTGCCCCACCATGTGCCCCCCCCCCCAAAAAAAATTTTTTTTTTTTGCAATTTTTGTATTTTGCTCCCCGAGAGGGAAAGCGTCCCCAGTCAGCTCTGCGGGGGATTCCTCCCCCTCCCTCTGCTCGCCATCACTGCATAATGCGAGAGCTCACACAACCAGATATTCTAGCCTGGACCGTGTTTAAGTGTGTGCACTGCAGACTGCAGTACACTGTAATCACTGAACTACATTATCTCCATCTCTTCTCTCTCTCCCCCATCTGTCTCCCTCCCCCTCTCCTGTTCTTTCAAAACATTCACAATTTACTTTCACTTTCAGTTAGGCAGATAATATACGGTGCAAATTTCTTTCCTGCATCCACAGATTGCAGGAAAGAAACTTGCATGATTCCCCCATCAACAGACAGTGGTGACAGGGGAATATCCCTCCTGCCCAGCAATTATATTCTCCCGACAAACAGTGATTATCACTAGTGGCTATACAGCAACCACTAGTGATAATTATAAGAGAATCTGCTCATTAATGGTTCAAATCTCAGCCAGTTTCTGCTGAACCAGCTGAGATTTAAACTGTCTATGGCTGGTCTTAGCTCTTAGGCAGCCCATACATTGATTAGCACTGTGGAGTGTCGGCTTCCTGGCGGGATTGGGCATGTGGGATTTCAAACACACCCGAGCCCATCTCTATTGGTTGTAGACAGTTGAGCTCCCTGCAGGTTGCTTAGCAGCAGTGGACCCTTCTCTGATATGCTGATCGGGATGCAATCCAGGTGATGCTCTTAGTCAAATCCTAGTCATAAATATCAGAGATTTTATTGATCAAAGCCCGCACTTTACAGGCATAGAGCCCACACTTTACAGGCATAGAGCCCACACTTTACAGGCATAGAGCCCACATGGCTGCTGATCATACGGTTGATTATATTTATGTGGTTGTACTCTTGATGCTAATAAATACTGTGTTTATTAGATCTGACTGGGAGCATCACCTGGATCACATGCCGATCAGCATGTCAACAGAGAAGGTTATACAGCATTACTGCTGCTAGGTGACCAGCTGGGGGCTCAGCTCTCTATAACCAATAGTGCCAGCCTTCCCCTGCATGCACCCATAATGTCACCAGCACTAGGTCCTAATAGACTGCCGCCGCTGCCAAAGAGGAAAGATGCCAGACCAGCGCTGTAAATAGCAGGGACAGGACAGCTGGGGATCCCCACTGTGGCAGAACACCAGGGCCCGGTGGCAAGACAACCTTTGCAACAATGATAGTTCTCCCACTGCTTTGGACCCTTATATTTTCTTGGTGTGCTGGTGACATATATCTCTTGTTTTCTGCCACCCTGGGGGGCCCCAGTATAGTAGGAAGGGAGCTCACTGCAGAACATGTGAAAGGGCCCATAGTGGGATCGTAGTAAAGGGCCCCAGGATATATATATATATATATATATATATATATATATATATAAAATTGCATTTTATAGTTGGCCCCCTACTTTTGTCCCTGTCCCCCCATGCGCCCCCCCTAAATATGAAAGCTGGAGACGCCACTGCCCCCCGTCCCCCTCGCTCCAGTATACGGGGGACAGTCCTGTTCTCACTTACATTGACCAAAGTAATGATGATGTTTTTGGAGGAGGAGTTATACTTACACGTGCAACTCACCGCTTCCAATATCCGGGATGGCCCCCACAAAATTGATCACAAAACCGAAAAAGTACAAAATGGACAGATAAAAGATAGTGCTGTGGGAACAGAGGAGTGATGTAATGAGGTGTGGAGATCATACAATGTATCTACAATAAGACCCCCCCCCCCCCATAGATTTTAAAATGGGCACTGGTGTGTGGTTTACAATATTGATTTTATTCACAATAGAAAATCGATAACATACCAAATGTTTAATTGGAAAAAAAATTACCCCTGGTTGCTTGTGCACCCATTTGGGGAGAGAATTTGTGGCAAAACGGCGCAGACCGTCGGGGGTCTGCACTCAATTCTGAAACTGTTTGACAATTTTTAGACGCAGCTTTTCACAGATTGGTGAACCTCTGCCCATCTTTCCTTCAACTCTGACACTCTAAGGCCTTGTACTCACGGCAGGACATGTCCGATGAAAACGGTCTGCAGACCGTTTCCATCGGACATGTCTGGCCGGGGACTGCCCGGGGACTTCTGTTCGATGGCTATACACACCATCGAACAGAAGCCCGCGCGTAAACATTACGCGGGGCGTGTCCGCGGTGTCGCCGCGTCGATGACGCGGTGTCGCCGCGACAATGACGCGGCGACGTGGGCGGGCCGCCTTAAATATGCTTCCACGCATGCGTCGAAGTCATTCGACGCATGCGAGGGATGCGGGCGGCAGGACATGTACGGTAGGTCTGTACAGACGACCGTACATGTCCGGGCGGACAGGTTTCCAGCGGACTGTTTTAAAACAAGTCCGGGAAACAGTTGTCCGCTGGAAACCTGTCCGATCCGTCCCAAAATGGTCCGCTCGGGCCAACACACGGCCAAACATGTCTGCTGAAACTGGTCTGCGGACCAGTTTCAGCAGACATGTTTGGTCGTGAGTACGGGGCCTAAGATGCTCTTTTTATACCCAATCATCAGGGCCGGACTTACCATTGGGCTTGACTGGGCTCAAGCCCATGGGCCCCGCCCAATAGGGGGCCCTGGGCCCAATCTCGGCAACCCCACTAATTGCGACAACCGCCTCGCGCAATTTCGCGGCAATCCCCTCCCGCAATTTCGCCACAATCCCCCATTCGCGGCAATTGCAGCAACACCCTCCCGCAATTTCGCTGCAATCGCGGCAACCCCCTCCCGCAAATTCCGCGGCAATCCCCCGTTTGTGGCAATTTCGGCCTTCCCCGCTCCTCGACACCAGGGGGCCCCATTCACTGCAGCTGTGTAAGGGGCCCCAAAATTACTGAAGGCGGCCCTCTGTAAAGCGGTGACACCCCCCCGCTCAACAACTTTGATCGGTCGGTTGGCGAATCCCCCACGCTCAAAAAGTATGATTGGCGCACTGCTCCCCCCGCGGTGACAGCCGACCCCCCGCTTCTCTGCTCCAGGGGGCCCCTTCGATTATTAAGCCCAGGGGCCTCCACCACCCTAAGTCCTGCCCTGCCAATCATGTTAATGAACGGTTGCCAATTGACTTAATTAGTTGCAAAGCATTCTTACAGCTCTTCCTTGTTAGTACCACTTATTATGCCAGGTATGCAATTGAGCTTCTGTGCCTCCCTGCATCCAGTGCGCTTTCCGGGCATTCAGTGCTGCCGGAGGGTTTGTGACAGATAAGAGAGCACATCTGTCCACAGACTCCGTGGACCGGCTGACATTTTTCAAAATGAATCAGTCCAGGATTAGCAGCAGCTTTCAAGCCCCTGATGCCCATGTCGCTGATGAGGTGTTTTTTTTTGGATTTGGAATCTCTGGAAGACTGTCTAGGCCGCCTAGCTTTGTGGGTGTTGATTTAATCTGGAAGAAATTTTTTGGTGTTGGTTTTATGGGCACAATTAACACACCAATTTTTCCACACATGTTTGACAGGTGCATATCATTTCATTTTTTGACAGCAAGGCCAATTTTTGCATTTATCAAAAGTACCTCTATAGGGTTATAGTGTGAAGGCACCATGGAACACAAAGCCCAATTTTTCCACCACTGTTTGACAGGTGCATATTATTTCAATTTTTGACAGCAAAGCCAATTCTTGCTTTCATCAAGAGTACCTCCATAGAGTTACGGTGTGAAGGCGCCACCGACACCCAAAGACCAATTTTTCCGCTACAGTTTGGACAAGGCATATCATTACATTTTTTTACAGCAAGGCCAATTCTTGCTTTCATCAAGAGTACCTCCATAGGGTTACGGTGTGAAGGCGCCCCCGACACCCAAAGCCCAATTTTTCGGCACTTTATACAAAGGCCCAGGTTCATGTACATTACGCCGCCGTAACACAAACAATGTTTGTTTCCGGAGATCGGTTAGAGAAGACACCATGGAACTCACTTGAATCTGCCCAGCCAGGCGTCAGCGATGGGGGCCCCGAGGATCGGGGTGAAGTAGCAGAGCCCAGAGAAGGCGTGGTAGATGGTGGTTGTGCGGTTCCTGTCCCATCCCAAGTAGTTCAGGAAGTAAAGTGTCAGGACAGCTGTAAAGCGAGACAGTTTGAATTATTATTTTACAGTGATGCACCTTGTAAATTGCACTATATTGTCAAAAGTATTGGGACACCTCCCTTTGCTTCAGTCTTAGGCCCCATACACACGATAGAATCCATCCGCAGATAAATCCCAGCAAATGGGTTTCTGCGGATAGATCCTATGGTGTGTACACGCCAGCGGATCTGTTTCCGCGGAGAAATCTCCTCTGGGATGGATTCCAACAGATCGGATATTTGCTGACATGCACAACAAATCCATCTGCTGGAATCCATTCCAACGGATGGATCCGCTCTTCTGTACAGACTTACCGGATCCATTCGTCCAAAGGGATTCCCCGCACGCGTCGTAATGATTTGATGCATGCGTGGAATTCCTTATATGACAGCGTCGCGCCCGTCGCCGCGTCATAATCGCGGCGACGGCGCGACACGTCATCGCCAGAGGATTTCCGCGCGGATTTCAATGCGATGGTGTGTACACTCCATCGCATCGAAATCTGCGGAAATCTTTTAGAGGATTTATCCGTGGAAACGGTCCGCTGGACCGTATCCGCGGATAAATTCTCTCGTGTGTATGGGGCCTTAGTCTGGAGGGTTCAATATTGAGTTGGCCCCGCCCTTTGCAGCTATAACAGCTTCAACTCTTCTGGGAAGACCGTCCACAAGGTTTAGGAGGGTGTCTATGGGAATGTTTGACCATTCTTCCAGAAGAGCATTTGTGAGGTCAGGGTACTGATATTGTACGAGAAGGCTTGGCTCGCAGTCTCTGCTCAAAGGTGTTCTATCGGGGCTGAGGTCAGGACTCTGTGCAGGCCAGTCAAGTTCCTCCACCCCAAACTGTCTCATCCATGTCTTTATGGACCTTGCTTTGTGCACTGGTGTGCGCAGTCATGTTGGAACAGGAAGGGGCCGTCCCCAAACTGTTCCCACAAAGTTGGGAGCGTGAAATTGTCTAAATTGTCTTGGTATGGCCAACGCCTTAAGGGGCCAAGCTTAACCCCTGAAAAACACCACACCGACCATAATCCCCCCTCCACCAAATGATTTGGACCAGTGCACAAAGCAAGGTTCCAGTGAAGGGAACTTAAGGCGCCAGCATACCAATCTCATTGGCACAGAGATTGCATGTGACTTGCACTGCAGTGCGATGCGAATCACATCCGATCTCAGACATTGCCCCAGTGGGAAAGTGCACCCTAAAGCCTCGTACACACGACCGGTTTTCCTGCCAGGAAAACTGCCAAGAGAGCTTTTGGCCAGGAAAATTGGACGTGTGTATGCTTCCTTTGCAGTTTTCCCGACAGGAAAACACCCGGGAATCCCGGCGGAAAAATAGAGAACCCGCTCTCTATTTCCCCCGTTGGGATTCCCGGCGTTTTTTTTTTTCCCGCCCATATTTACTAATACTTTCCTATGGGAAACACTGCAAGGCAGTGCCGATGGAGCATACACACGTCGGGATTCCCGGCCAAAGCTCTCATGGCAGTTTTCCTGCCGGGTTCTCGGCTTTTCCCTCTGTTTTCCTGGCGGGAAAACCGAGCGTGTGTACAGGGCATAAAGCCCAACCCAGAAACCCTGGCAGGGGTGTTCCGCCACACTACAATAGTTAAATGCCCATTAAGTCTGGAGGGCTTCAGTCTGTATTACTTACCTGTTCCAGCAGGCTCTATTGCTGTTATCTCCCTGAAATCGAAATTATGGGCAGAACCTTGGCGTCATCATGCTCAGTCCGGGGCTATTAACCCTACATTGTACATTGGGGGCAAGAGTGTGACCGCGGCCAGGAGCAGCTTACAGGGGAGGCTGCGGGAGACCAGCCACACAGATATCTTCTCCCTCTCCTCGCTCTCTCTCTGCCCCCCTACTCTTTTTCTCCCTCCCTCTCTACCTCTCTCTTGCTCTCTCTCCCCCCATCTCCCCCTCCCTCTCTCCCTCAATCTTTCTCCCCCTCTCTTCCCCTGTCCCCCCCTCACCCCCATTCTCCCCCTCCCCCTACTCTTTCTCTCCCTCCCTCTCTACCTCTCTCTCCCCCATCTCCCCCTCCCTCTCTCCTTCAATCTTTCTCCCCCTCTCTTCCCCTGTCCCCCCCTCACCCCCATTCTCCCCCTCCCCCTACACTTTCTCTCCCACTCTTCCCCTACCTTTTCCCACTCTCTCTCTCTCCCTCAATCTTTCCCCCCCTCTCTTCCCCTGCCCCCCCTCTCCCCTCTCCCCTCTCCCTACTCTTTCTCTCCCTCCTTCTCTACCTCTTTCTCCCTCCCCTACCTCATACCCCTCTCTCTCTCCCTCAATCTCTTTGTCCCCCTCTCTTCCCCTGTTTGCCCCCTCCCCTTATCTCTCTCTCTCTCCTTCTCCCTATGCCCTATGGTGGAGGCAAGAGTGCGACTGCAGCCAGCACCAGCTTACAGATGAGGCTGCGTGAGATTGGTTGCACAGATCTCTCCACTCCTCTCTTTCTGCCCCCTCTTCTCTCCCCCTCCCCTACTCTTTCTCTCTCTTCCTCCCTCCCCCCTCTCTCACTCTCTCTCTCCCTCCCCCCTCTCTCGCTCTCTCTCACTTTCTCAAACTATTTCTCCCCCTCCTCCCTCTCTCTCCCCTCCCTCTATTTCTCTCCCGCTCCTCTTTCTCCCAAACCCCCCACCTGTCATAAGTGTGCAGTATGCACAACGACTGGCCTCACCTTCTGTGTAATCATCCAACCTTTAGGAGCAACCTGACCCTGACCACCATTTGCCGCGGTGCGCTCTGCAGGACTTGTTTTTCTGTCCTATCCCAGGCTGCCCCCGGGTCTTTCATTAACCTGGTCATGCTGACATTTGTCGTCACGTTTTGGCTTTTTCACTGTAAAGCCGATCATCAGCTTACTTGTTGTGGGTATTGTTATTGTGATATCACTTCCCTTCTTTAGGCTCCTCCTACATACCCTCTTATTACATATGACATGAGGACGTCATTCTGGGGAATGGCATGCCTTCCGCTGGAATAAAGGAGCAAATGCTGCCAGAACTCCCAAAGAAGGTAAAACAACAAAATAATGCAGCCCCACCGGGTCCAATACTTATCCCTGCCTCCATTCTGGGCGGGGCCGATCCAAGGCAGGGTGCACAGGGTGCTTTGCACCCAGGCGCCTGCAGAGGTGGGGGCGCCGAAGTGGCAGAGTTCTCCCCTCCCTCCTTCTCTCCTTGTTTGTGTCCGTCCATAACTAGTGTTCTGAGCATAGGTGTGTGTCCATCTCTGACCATCTCCTTTACTATGTCTGCAGTCTCTGACCATCTCCTGTATTGTGTCTGCAGTCTCTGATCATCTCCTGTACCATGTCTGCAGTCTCTGATCATCTCCTGCACTATGTCTGCAGTCTCTGACCATCTCCTGTACTATGTCTGCAGTCTCTGATCATCTCCTGTACTATGTCTGCAGTCTCTGATCATCTCCTGTACTATGTCTGCAGTCTCTGACCATCTCCTGTATTATGTCTTCAGTCTCTGATCATCTCCTGTATTGTGTCTGCAGTCTCTGACCATCTCCTGTATTATGTCTGCAGTCTCTGACCATCTCCTGTATCATGTCTGTAGAATGTCTGGGGCTCTTTCTAACAGACTCTCTAACAGAAGCCCTCTCTGTGTCCATCAGAGGCCCCCCTCCAGGTCCCAATAAAGTACTCTGCTTCTCTTCATGTATTTTGTTTATTGTTAAGAGATCATGTAAGGATCCCGGGGTAACGAAGACTTTGTGGGGGAGCATCTCTGTGGTTGAGTCATTGCCATAGAAACATTTGTAAAGGGGAGGAGTTAGTAAAATGACCACGCCCATGTGGGGGGTGCCAGAAATATTTCTGCACCCAGGCGCCTGTGACCCCAGGATCGGCCCTGACTCTGGGGGTCTTCACTGTACAATCCTGCCTGGAGATGAACAACCTTTCTCCCAAGAGTGTCCCTTCCGGGGTCCTCTTCATTCTGTGCATACACCGAGAGCCATTGGAATTAATGGGGTCATGGCTTCATATGTCGCAGAGGAGATGGGGAAATGGATGTTCCTCCATCTCCTTTGTATAACCATCTGCTAAATACATCTGACGACAAGTAGGCAATGGGACCTTTCGCTTTTTTCACATTGGATTTAATAAAGACCTCATCGGTCAAAACGCGTCACCCAAAGGATTTCATTCTTATATTCCTGTTCCGCTGGAGGCTTCCAACTTATAACCGGCGTCCGCAATTTATCCGTTTATCTCCTGCGTTCCGAGAACGTTATTTATCTGCGCCCCGCCCCTCTTACAGAAGATGAGAGCGATAAAAGTTACAGCGATATCCAAGGTCAGGACTAATGGAGGCTTAGCCGGCATTCCTCCAGTACTTTGGACGGCATCCATCTGCACAGATTGGCGATCGGATGTGATTGGTGTTATCAGCCGGCGGCGGCCCTCACCTTTCATTCCATAGTAGGAGAATCTCTCGCAGAACTCGTTGATGATGATGAACAGAATACTCAGCGGGTATTTGGTTCCACATATTCCCTGCAGGAGAAGAACGCGCCAGAGTTAGCGGTTATCAGGTGAAGTCTGTGGGGTGGATTCAGGTAGGGGCGCGCAAAACTGCGGCGGCGTAACGTATGACATTTACGTTACGCCACCGCAAGTTTTACGGGCATGTGCTTGATTCACAAAGCACTTGCCTGTAAAGTTGCGGCGGCGTAGCGTAAAAGGGGCCGGCGTAAGCGCGCGTAATTCAAATGATCCGGGTAGGGGGCGTAGATCATTTCAATTAGGCGCGTTCCCGCGCAGAACATACTGCGCATGCGCCGTCCCTAAAATTTCCCGACGTGCATTGCGGTAAATGACGTCGCAAGAAAGTCATTGGTTTCGACGTGAACGTAAATGGCGTCCAGCGCCATTCACGGACGACTTACGCAAACGACGTAAAATTTTCAAATCGCGACGCGGGAACGACGTCCATACTTAACATTGGCTGCCCCTCCTAATAGCAGGAGCAGCCTTACGGCGAAAACGGCGTGCGCAAACGACGTAAAAAACTACCGCCGGGCGCACGTATGTTTGTGAATCGGTGTAAGTATGTAATTTGCATACTGTACGCTGACAACTACGGGAACACCACCTAGCGGCCAGCGTCAGAATGCCCCCTAAGATAAGACGGCATAAGAGACTTATGCCAATCGTATCTTTGACTAAAGTCGGCGTATCTAGCTTTCTGAATACAGAAAATAGATACGCCGGCGCAACTAAGCAATTACGCTGCGTATCTAAGGATACGCCGGCGTAATTGCTCTCTGAATCTACCCCTGTATTGCCTAATCTACACTATATTACCAAAAGTATTGGGACGCCTGGCTTTACACTCACACGATCTTTAATGGCACCCCAGTCTTGGTCTGTAGGGTTCAATATTGAGTTGGCCCCGCCCCCTTTGCAGCTATAACCGCTTCACCTCTTTTGGGAAGGCCGTCCACAAGGTTTAGGAGTGTGTCTATGGGAGTGTTTGACCATTCTTCCAGAAGAGCATTTGTGAGGTCAGGCACTGATGTTGGCCGAGAAGGCCTGGCTCGCAGTCTCCACTCTAATTCATCCCAAAGGTGCTCTATCGGATTGAGGTCAGTACTCTGTGCAGGCCAGTCACGTTCCTCCACCCCAGACTGGTTCCTCCATGTCTTTATGGACCTTGCTTTGTGCACTGGTCTAAATCATTTGGTGGAGGGGGGATTATGGTGTGAGGGTTATTTTTCAGGGGTTGGGCTTGGCCCCTTAGTTCCCGTGAAGGCGTCGGCATACCAAGACATTTTGGACAATTTCATGCTCCCAACTTTGTGGGAACAGTTTGGGGACAGCCCCTTCCTGTTCCAACATGACTGCGAACCAGTGCACAAAGCAAGGCCCATAAAGACATGGAGAAGCGAGTTTGGGGTGGAGGAACTTGACTGGCCTTCAGAGAGTCCTGACTTCAACCCGATAGAACACCTTTGGGATGAATTAGAGTGGAGACTGCGAGCCAGGCCTTGTTTTTCATCAGTGCCTGACCTAAAGGCCAGGGTCCCAATACTTTTGGCACTATAGTGTATGTGATGGAGAAGGACTCTCTATAGTAGATGTGGTGGAGAAGGACTCTCTATAGTAATGGATGTGGTGGAGAAGGACTCTCTGTAGTAATAGATGTGGTGGAGAAGGACTCTCTATAGTAATAGATGTGGTGGAGAAGGACTCTCTATAGTAGATGTGGTGGAGAAGGACTCTCTATAGTAGATGTGGTGGAGAAGGACTCTCTATAGTAGATGTGGTGGACTCTCTATAGTAATAGATGTGATGGAGAAGGACTCTCTATAGTAGATGTGGTGGAGAAGGACTCTCTATAGTAGATGTGGTGGAGAAGGACTCTCTATAGTAGATGTGGTGGAGAAGGACTCTCTATAGTAATAGATGTGGTGGAGAAGGACTCTCTATAGTAATAGTTGTGGTGGAGAAGGACTCTCTATAGTAGATGTGGTGGACTCTCTATAGTAATAGATGTGATGGAGAAGGACTCTCTATAGTAGATGTGGTGGAGAAGGACTCTCTATAGTAGATGTGATGGAGAAGGACTCTCTATAGTAGATGTGGTGGAGAAGGACTCTCTATAGTAGATGTGATGGAGAAGGACTCTCTATAGTAATAGATGTGGTGGAGAAGGACTCTCTATAGTAGATGTGGTGGAGAAGGACTCTCTATAGTAGATGTGATGGAGAAGGACTCTCTATAGTAATAGATGTGATGGAGAAGGACTCTCTATAGTAGATGTGGTGGAGAAGGACTCTCTATAGTAATAGATGTGGTGGAGAAGGACTCTCTATAGTAATAGATGTGATGGAGAAGGACTCTCTATAGTAGATGTGGTGGAGAAGGACTCTCTATAGTAGATGTGGTGGAGAAGGACTCTCTGTAGTAGATGTGGTGGAGAAGGACTCTCTATAGTAATAGATGTGGTGGAGAAGGACTCTCTATAGTAATAGATGTGGTGGAGAAGGACTCTCTATAGTAGATGTGGTGGAGAAGGACTCTCTATAGTAGTAGATGTGATGGAGAAGGACTCTCTATAGTAATAGATGTGGTGGAGAAGGACTCTCTATAGTAGATGTGGTGGAGAAGGACTCTCTATAGTAAGAGATGTGGTGGAGAAGGACTCTCTATAGTAATAGATGTGGTGGAGAAGGACTCTCTATAGTAATAGATGTGGTGGAGAAGGACTCTCTATAGTAATAGATGTGGTGGAGAAGGACTCTCTATAGTAATAGATGTGGTGGAGAAGGACTCTCTATAGTAGATGTGGTGGAGAAGGACTCTCTATAGTAATAGATGTGGTGGAGAAGGACTCTCTATAGTAATAGATGTGGTGGAGAAGGACTCTCTATAGTAATAGATGTGGTGGAGAAGGACTCTCTATAGTAATAGTTGTGGTGGAGAAGGACTCTCTATAGTAATAGATGTGGTGGAGAAGGACTCTCTATAGTAATAGATGTGGTGGAGAAGGACTCTCTATAGTAGATGTGGTGGAGAAGGACTCTCTATAGTAGATGTGGTGGAGAAGGACTCTCTATAGTAATAGATGTGGTGGAGAAGGACTCTCTGTAGTAATAGATGTGGTGGAGAAGGACTCTCTATAGTAATAGATGTGGTGGAGAAGGACTCTCTATAATAGATGTGGTGGAGAAGGACTCTCTATAGTAATAGATGTGGTGGAGAAGGACTCTCTATAGTAATGGATGTGGTGGAGAAGGACTCTCTATAATAGATGTGGTGGAGAAGGACTCTCTGTAGTAGATGTGGTGGAGAAGGACTCTCTATAGTAGATGTGGTAGAGAAGGACTCTCTGTAGTAGATGTGGTGGAGAAGGACTCTCTATAGTAGATGTGGTGGAGAAGGACTCTCTATAGTAATAGATGTGGTGGAGAAGGACTCTCTATAGTAATAGATGTGGTGGAGAAGGACTCTCTATAGTAATAGATGTGATGGAGAAGGACTCTCTATAGTAATAGATGTGGTGGAGAAGGACTCTCTATAGTAATAGATGTGGTGGAGAAGGACTCTCTATAGTAATAGATGTGGTGGAGAAGGACTCTCTATAGTAATAGATGTGGTGGAGAAGGACTCTCTATAGTAATAGATGTGGTGGAGAAGGACTCTCTATAGTAGATGAGGTGGAGAAGGACTCTCTATAGTAGATGTGGTGGAGAAGGACTCTCTATAGTAATAGATGTGGTGGAGAAGGACTCTCTATAGTAGATGTGGTGGAGAAGGACTCTCTATAGTAATAGATGTGGTGGAGAAGGACTCTCTATAGTAATAGATGTGATGGAGAAGGACTCTCTATAGTAATAGATGTGGTGGAGAAGGACTCTCTATAGTAGATGTGGTGGAGAAGGACTCTCTATAGTAATAGATGTGGTGGAGAAGGACTCTCTATAGTAATAGATGTGGTGGAGAAGGACTCTCTATAGTAGATGTGGGGGAGAAGGACTCTCTATAGTAGATGTGGTGGAGAAGGACTCTCTATAGTAATAGATGTGATGGAGAAGGACTCTCTATAGTAATAGATGTGGTGGAGAAGGACTCTCTATAGTAGATGTGGTGGAGAAGGACTCTCTATAGTAATAGATGTGGTGGAGAAGGACTCTCTATAGTAGATGTGGTGGACTCTCTATAGTAATAGATGTGATGGAGAAGGACTCTCTATAGTAATAGTTGTGGTGGAGAAGGACTCTCTATAGTAATATATGTGATGGAGAAGGACTCTCTATAGTAATAGATGTGGTGGAGAAGGACTCTCTATAGTAGATGTGGTGGAGAAGGACTCTCTATAGTAATAGATGTGGTGGAGAAGGACTCTCTATAGTAATAGATGTGGTGGAGAAGGACTCTCTATAGTAGATGTGGTGGAGAAGGACTCTCTATAGTAATAGATGTGGTGGAGAAGGACTCTCTATAGTAATAGATGTGGTGGAGAAGGACTCTCTATAGTAATAGATGTGATGGAGAAGGACTCTCTATAGTAATAGATGTGGTGGAGAAGGACTCTCTATAGTAGATGTGGTGGAGAAGGACTCTCTATAGTAATAGATGTGGTGGAGAAGGACTCTCTATAGTAGATGTGGTGGAGAAGGACTCTCTATAGTAATAGATGTGGTGGAGAAGGACTCTCTATAGTAGATGTGGTGGAGAAGGACTCTCTATAGTAATAGATGTGATGGAGAAGGACTCTCTATAGTAATAGATGTGGTGGAGAAGGACTCTCTATAGTAATAGATGTGGTGGAGAAGGACTCTCTATAATGATAGATGTGGTGGAGAAGGACTCTCTATAGTAATAGATGTGGTGGAGAAGGACTCTCTATAGTAATAGATGTGGTGGAGAAGGACTCTCTATAGTAATAGATGTGGTGGAGAAGGACTCTCTATAGTAGATGTGGTGGAGAAGGACTCTCTATAGTAATAGATGTGGTGGAGAAGGACTCTCTATAGTAGATGTGGTGGAGAAGGACTCTCTATAGTAATAGATGTGGTGGAGAAGGACTCTCTATAGTAGATGTGGTGGAGAAGGACTCTCTATAGTAGATGTGGTGGAGAAGGACTCTCTATAGTAATAGATGTGGTGGAGAAGGACTCTCTATAGTAATAGATGTGGTGGAGAAGGACTCTCTATAGTAGATGTGGTGGAGAAGGACTCTCTATAGTAGATGTGGTGGAGAAGGACTCTCTATAGTAATAGATGTGGTGGAGAAGGACTCTCTATAATGATAGATGTGGTGGAGAAGGACTCTCTATAGTAATAGATGTGGTGGAGAAGGACTCTCTATAGTAATAGATGTGGTGGAGAAGGACTCTCTATAGTAATAGATGTGATGGAGAAGGACTCTCTATAATAGTAGATGTGGTGGAGAAGGACTCTCTATAGTAATAGATGTGGTGGAGAAGGACTCTCTATAGTAATAGATGTGGTGGAGAAGGACTCTCTATAGTAGATGTGGTGGAGAAGGACTCTCTATAGTAATAGATGTGGTGGAGAAGGACTCTCTATAGTAATAGATGTGGTGGAGAAGGACTCTCTATAGTAGATGTGGGGGAGAAGGACTCTCTATAGTAATAGATGTGGTGGAGAAGGACTCTCTATAGTAGATGTGGTGGAGAAGGACTCTCTATAGTAATAGATGTGGTGGAGAAGGACTCTCTATAGTAATAGATGTGGTGGAGAAGGACTCTCTATAGTAATAGATGTGGTGGAGAAGGACTCTCTATAGCAATAGATGTGGTGGAGAAGGACTCTCTATAGTAATAGATGTGGTGGAGAAGGACTCTCTATAGTAGATGAGGTGGAGAAGGACTCTCTATAGTAGATGTGGTGGAGAAGGACTCTCTATAGTAGATGTGGTGGAGAAGGACTCTCTATAGTAGATGTGGTGGAGAAGGACTCTCTATAGTAATAGATGTGGTGGAGAAGGACTCTCTATAGTAATAGATGTGGTGGAGAAGGACTCTCTATAGTAGATGTGGTGGAGAAGGACTCTCTATAGTAATAGATGTGGTGGAGAAGGACTCTCTATAGTAATTAATGTGGTGGAGAAGGACTCTCTATAGCAGAGATATGCAATTAGCGGACCTCCAGCTGTTGCAAAACTACAAGTCCCATCATGCCTCTGCCTCTGGGTGTCATGCTCATGGCTGTCAGAGTCTTGCTATGCCTCATGGGATTTGTAGTTCTGCAACAGCTGGAGGTCCGCTGATTGCATATCCCCGCTCTATAGTAATAGATGTGATGGAGAAGGACTCTCTATAGTAATAGATGTGGTGGAGAAGGACTCTCTATAGTAGATGTGGTGGAGAAGGACTCTCTATAGTAATAGATGTGGTGGAGAAGGACTCTCTATAGTAATAGATGTGGTGGAGAAGGACTCTCTATAGTAGATGTGGGGGAGAAGGACTCTCTATAGTAGATGTGGTGGAGAAGGACTCTCTATAGTAATAGATGTGATGGAGAAGGACTCTCTATAGTAATAGATGTGGTGGAGAAGGACTCTCTATAGTAGATGTGGTGGAGAAGGACTCTCTATAGTAATAGATGTGGTGGAGAAGGACTCTCTATAGTAGATGTGGTGGACTCTCTATAGTAATAGATGTGATGGAGAAGGACTCTCTATAGTAATAGTTGTGGTGGAGAAGGACTCTCTATAGTAATATATGTGATGGAGAAGGACTCTCTATAGTAATAGATGTGGTGGAGAAGGACTCTCTATAGTAATAGATGTGGTGGAGAAGGACTCTCTATAGTAATAGATGTGGTGGAGAAGGACTCTCTATAGTAATAGATGTGATGGAGAAGGACTCTCTATAGTAATAGATGTGGTGGAGAAGGACTCTCTATAGTAGATGTGGTGGAGAAGGACTCTCTATAGTAATAGATGTGGTGGAGAAGGACTCTCTATAGTAGATGTGGTGGAGAAGGACTCTCTATAGTAATAGATGTGGTGGAGAAGGACTCTCTATAGTAGATGTGGTGGAGAAGGACTCTCTATAGTAATAGATGTGATGGAGAAGGACTCTCTATAGTAATAGATGTGGTGGAGAAGGACTCTCTATAGTAATAGATGTGGTGGAGAAGGACTCTCTATAATGATAGATGTGGTGGAGAAGGACTCTCTATAGTAATAGATGTGGTGGAGAAGGACTCTCTATAGTAATAGATGTGGTGGAGAAGGACTCTCTATAGTAATAGATGTGGTGGAGAAGGACTCTCTATAGTAGATGTGGTGGAGAAGGACTCTCTATAGTAATAGATGTGGTGGAGAAGGACTCTCTATAGTAGATGTGGTGGAGAAGGACTCTCTATAGTAATAGATGTGGTGGAGAAGGACTCTCTATAGTAGATGTGGTGGAGAAGGACTCTCTATAGTAGATGTGGTGGAGAAGGACTCTCTATAGTAATAGATGTGGTGGAGAAGGACTCTCTATAGTAATAGATGTGGTGGAGAAGGACTCTCTATAGTAGATGTGGTGGAGAAGGACTCTCTATAGTAGATGTGGTGGAGAAGGACTCTCTATAGTAATAGATGTGGTGGAGAAGGACTCTCTATAATGATAGATGTGGTGGAGAAGGACTCTCTATAGTAATAGATGTGGTGGAGAAGGACTCTCTATAGTAATAGATGTGGTGGAGAAGGACTCTCTATAGTAATAGATGTGATGGAGAAGGACTCTCTATAATAGTAGATGTGGTGGAGAAGGACTCTCTATAGTAATAGATGTGGTGGAGAAGGACTCTCTATAGTAATAGATGTGGTGGAGAAGGACTCTCTATAGTAGATGTGGTGGAGAAGGACTCTCTATAGTAATAGATGTGGTGGAGAAGGACTCTCTATAGTAATAGATGTGGTGGAGAAGGACTCTCTATAGTAGATGTGGGGGAGAAGGACTCTCTATAGTAATAGATGTGGTGGAGAAGGACTCTCTATAGTAGATGTGGTGGAGAAGGACTCTCTATAGTAATAGATGTGGTGGAGAAGGACTCTCTATAGTAATAGATGTGGTGGAGAAGGACTCTCTATAGTAATAGATGTGGTGGAGAAGGACTCTCTATAGCAATAGATGTGGTGGAGAAGGACTCTCTATAGTAATAGATGTGGTGGAGAAGGACTCTCTATAGTAGATGAGGTGGAGAAGGACTCTCTATAGTAGATGTGGTGGAGAAGGACTCTCTATAGTAGATGTGGTGGAGAAGGACTCTCTATAGTAGATGTGGTGGAGAAGGACTCTCTATAGTAATAGATGTGGTGGAGAAGGACTCTCTATAGTAATAGATGTGGTGGAGAAGGACTCTCTATAGTAGATGTGGTGGAGAAGGACTCTCTATAGTAATAGATGTGGTGGAGAAGGACTCTCTATAGTAATTAATGTGGTGGAGAAGGACTCTCTATAGCAGAGATATGCAATTAGCGGACCTCCAGCTGTTGCAAAACTACAAGTCCCATCATGCCTCTGCCTCTGGGTGTCATGCTCATGGCTGTCAGAGTCTTGCTATGCCTCATGGGATTTGTAGTTCTGCAACAGCTGGAGGTCCGCTGATTGCATATCCCCGCTCTATAGTAATAGATGTGGTGGAGAAGGACTCTCTATAGTAATAGATGTGGTGGAGAAGGACTCCGGTCACGATCTCCGGCTCAGAACTTTGGATGTCTGGATGACAGACCACCTAACCCAGTTGGTAAGAAAATAGGTAAAGGAACTGCAGGACAACTTACCGGCACTTTCTTGGTCGGAACCGAATCTCTGGAGAAGAAATTTCTGACCCCGGATCCTGAGGAGGAGAAAAGATACGGGTCATCTCTGAGGGCTGACATGATGCTAAAGTCACGGAGGATTTTTTGGGGGGTGCAACCAAACTGAAAAATTTAACTGTTGGTAATGCAGGACTGAAAATAGCCATTTATCAGGTGATTATGTATCATTACCGCTAGATAAAACTGTGCCCATCATATGCAGCCTCACTGTGCCCATCAATTGCAGTCTCACTGTGCCCATCATATGCAGCCTCACTGTGCCCATCAATTGCAGCCTCACTGTGCCCATCATATGCAGCCTCACTGTGCCCATCAATTGCAGACTCACTGTGCCCATCATATGCAGCCTCACTGTGCCCATCAATTGCAGCCTCGCTGTGCCCATCAATTGCAGACTCACTGTGCCCATCAATTGCAGCCTCACTGTGCCCATCAATTGCAGCCTCACTGTGCCCATCATATGCAGCCTCACTGTGCCCATCATATGCAGCCTCACTGTGCCCATAAATTGCAGCCTCACTGTGCCCATCAATTGCAGTCTCACTGTGCCCATCAATTGCAGTCTCACTGTGCCCATAAATTGCAGACTCACTGTGCCCATCAATTGCAGCCTCGCTGTGCCCATCAATTGCAGCCTCGCTGTGCCCATCAATTGCAGCCTCACTGCGCCCATCAATTGCAGCCTCGCTGTGCCCATCAATTGCAGCCTCGCTGTGCCCATCAATTGCAGCCTCACTGCGCCCATAAATTGCAGCCTCTCTGTGTCCATCACAGCAGGCCAATCACATCCACATTTCAAGTAAAAGAAAATAAAACCACTTAACATACGGGTGAAACTCGAAAAACTTGAATATCGTGCAAAAGTTCATTTATTTCACTAATGCAACTTAAAAGGTGAAAGTAATATATAAGAGAGAGACTCATTACATGCAAAGCAAGATAGTTGAAGCCGCGATTTGTAATAATGATGATAATTATGGCTTACAGTTCATAAAAAAAAAGAAATTCACAATCTCAAAAAATTTGAATATTGTGAAAAGGTGGAATATTCTCGGCTGAAAGTGTCCCCCTCTAATCAGCTAATTAAGCCATAACACCTGCAAAGGGTTCCTGAGCCTTTAAACCAGTGGTCTCAAAGTACCGGCCCGCGGGCCATTTGCGGCCCGCGGACCAGTTATAAATGGCCCGCAGGCAGGGTGGAAGTGAGGGGAGCAAAAAAAAAACATTTTTTTTTTTTAGCTGGCGCCATCTGGTGGTGAGCCGTTGCTATTACAAGTTATTACCACCAGATGTGAGCTGGCGCCATCTGGAGGTGGCCGTTGGTATTACAAGTTAAGCATTACAAGTTAAACAGCAATTCTAATGTCATTTTACACTATTTTCACTGCCATCTTCTTCCCTCTAATTAGAACCCCCAAACATTATATATATTTTTTATCCTAACACCCTAGAGAATAAAATAGCGATCGTTGCAATACTTTCTGTTACGCTGTATTTGCGCAGCGGTCTTACAAGCGCACTTTTTTGGGAAAAAATTACACTTTTTTTAATTAAAAAATAAGACAACAGGTTGCATGTTTTAAGTTACAGAGGAGCTAGAATTATTGCTCTCACTCTACCAATCGCGGGGATACCTCACATGTGTGGTTTGAACACCGTTTTCATATGCGGGCGCTGCTCACGTATGTGTTCGCTTCTGCGCGCAAGCTCGTCGGGACGGGGTGCGTTTTCTGGCTCCTAACTTTTTTAGCTGGCTCCGAGATTCCAAGCAAATTTGTCAAACCCTGACTTACACCAGTGCTGGTGGTAATAATGCGCTCACTGACACCAGTGCTGGTGGTAATAATGCGCTCGCTGACACCAGTGCTGGTGGTAATAATGCGCTCGCTGACACCAGTGCTGGGGGTTAATAATGTGTTCGCTGACACCAGTACTGTTGTTTTTGAAGTTTGAAAGTTTGCATGCGGCCCCCCATGGCATATGAAAACTTGTCTTGTGGCCCTCAGGCAATTTGAGTTTGAGACCCCTGCTTTAAACGGTCTCTCAGTCTGGTTCAGTAGGAATCACAATCATGGGAAAGACTGCTGTCCTGTTATGCTGTCATGGGAAAGACTGCTGTCCACAATCCTGCCCTACTGACCCCTGTCCTCTGCCCTACTGACCTGTTTTCTGCCCTACTGACCCTTTTCCTCTCCCTTGCTGACCCCTGTCCTCTGCCCTACTAACCCCTGTCTTCTGTCCTACTGACCCCTGTCCTCTGCCCTGCTGACCCCTGTCTTCTGCCCTACTGAACCCTTTCATCTGCCCTACTGAACCCTTTCATCTGCCTTACTGATCCCTGCTCCCTGCCCTGCTGACCCCTGTCCTCCTGCCCTGCTGACCCCTGTCCTCTGCCTTGCTGACCCCTGTCTTCTGCCCTACTGAACCCTTTCATCTGCCCTACTGAACCCTTTCATCTGCCTTACTGATCCCTGCCCTGCTGACCCCTGTCCTCCTGCCCTACTGACCCCTGTCCTCTGCCCTACTGACCCTTTTCCTCTGCCTTGCTGACCCCTGTCCTCTGCCCTACTGACCCCTGTCTTCTGCCCTACTGACCCCTGTCTTCTGCCCTACTGACCCCTGTCCTCTGCCCTGCTGATGCCTGTCTTCTGCCCTACTGATCCCTGTCTTCTGCCCTGCTGATCCCTGTCCTCTGCCCTGCTGATCCCTGTCCTCTGCCCTTCTGACCCCTGTCCTCTGTCCTCTGTCCTGCTTACCCCTGTCTTCTGCCCTGCTGATCCCTGTCCTCTGCCCTGCTGATCCCCGTCTTCTGCCCTACTGACACCAAAGGGTTCCTAAGCCTTTACATGGTCTCTTAATCTGGTTCAGTAGGAATCACAATCATGGGAAAGACTGCTGACCTGACAGTTGTGCAGAAAACCATCATTGACACCCTCCATAAGGAGGGAAAGCCTCGAAAGGTAATTGCAAAAGAAGTTGGATGTTCCCAAAGTGCTGTATCAAAGCCCATTAAAGGAGTTCTCTGACCTAAAACTTTTAACCCCCGCTGTGCCCGGGCTGTAAAACTATACAAAATAAACTTTCACTTACCTGCCTACGATCCCCCGTTGTTCCGATATCGCCGTCCAGTTCTCCGGTACCGGTCTCTTCCGCTTCCTGCGGGTCGGTGACTCACAGTGCGCTCAGCCTATCAGCGGCCGCGACGGGACATTGCTGCGGCCGCTGATAGGCTGAGCGCACTGTGAGTCACCGACACGCAGGAAGCGGAAGAGACCGGGACCGGAGAACGGGACGGCGATATCGGAACAACGGGGGATCGTAGGCAGGTAAGTGAAAGTTTATTTTGTATAGTTTTACAGCCCGGGCACAGCGGGGGTTAAAAGTTTTAGGTCAGAGAACTCCTTTAATAGAAAGTTCTGTGGAAGGGAAAAGTGTGGAATAAAAAGGTGCACAAGCAGCAGGGATGAGTGCAGCCTGGAGAGGATTGTCAGGAAAAGGCCATTCAAGAGTGTTGGGGACTTTCACAAGGAGTGGACTGAGGCTGGAGTCAGGGCATCCTCGAAAAAGGCTCGGGAACGTAGTTTTTCCGAGTCTTTCCTAACGGCGCCGTTCGGCTCCGGCGCCCCCTTACCTCAGGCCAAACGCGGAACCGCAAACCACTTTGGCCTGAATCCTGCTTGTTTTGCGACACAACACTCGCAAACCGAGTTAGGATGTTTCAAAATACAGCGCTCGTATTGCGAAACGCTCGTTAACCACTTAAGGACCCCTTCGCACCGATATATGTCGGCAGAATGGCACGGCTGGGCACAATCACGTACCTGTGCGTGTCTCTTTAAGCCCAGCCGTGGGGTCGCGATCGCGCCGCCCCAAAAAATGCAATAAAACTATCCCCTATTTTGTAAACGCTATAAATTTTGCGCAAACCAATCGATAAACGCTTATTGCGATTTTTTTTACCAAAAAATATGTAGAAGAATACGTATCGGCCTGAACTGAGGGAAAAAAAAGTTTTTTTATATATTTTTGGGGGATATTTATTATAGCAAAAAGTAAAAAATATTGCATTTTTTTCAAAATTGTCGCTCTATTTTTGTTTATAGCGCAAAAAAATAAAAACCGCAGAGGTGATCAAATACCACCAAAAGAAAGCTCTGTTTGTGTGAAAAAAAGGACGTCAATTTTGTTTGGGAGCCACGTCGCACAACCACGCAATTGTCAGTTAAAGCGACGCAGTCCCCAATCGCAAAAAGGGGCAAGGTCCTTAACCTGCATAATGGTCCGGGTCTTAAGTGGTTAGTCGTGTTACTCGCAATCCGAGGTTCCACTGATTAAAGTTGAACTCTGGCCAAAAAGTGTTTTTGACTGTTTGCCTGTAATGCATAAACACCAACGAGGTCTGCACTCTGCACATGCTTTTTAATGGATGTAAGATGTTTTGTGATTGGAGGAGGGGCAATCGTGACATTCATTCGCCCCCTCCTCCAATCACAGAATGCCTTGTATCCATTGTAAAGAATACAAGATGCTTTCAGAATGGATGAGCTGCAGAGCGAAGAATCGGTTGTTGTACTTTGGCTGGAAGTGTTAAGTGGTCGGTGCTGGACGTTCCGCACTGGTTGTACTGTACGGGGAGACTGAAGGGAAGAGGATTACATAACGCAGCAGCAGCCGCCGCCGCACACTGCGCACACTTCATTAGTGTTCATTTATTGTTACAGTACAAATGGCCAAAAATACTTTTTGGCTGGAGTTCAGCTTTCAATACAAGTTTGACTGATTCCTGTTCACCTCCTAGACTGATAGATACAGACGTTCTGTACACAGATTATATAAATATACTGTATATATTATATCTATATATAGACACTGTCCATCCTCCTATTAAAAATTCTTCCATGGTGAGTATCGCCGCGGTGGGTGTGGTGCGGATAATATTATCACTATTTATGTCTTCATAGGCTGGAAATGATAGATAGATGATAGAGATACATCGATGATGTTCTTCTTTTACTTACTCACAAAACTTGGAATGTCCTCAGCCGGAGTTCACATCCCGGAGGCATTAACCTGGTAAATCTCCCCTCCCCCGGCTTTGTATCTTTCTATTGGTGGGATATCTGTATCTGAGTCCTTCAGCTTCAGGTCCATTCCTCTGCCTGATACATTTTATTTCAGACAAGAAGATTGCTGCAAGAGAATGGAGACTCTGTTCCAGGGGGACAATCTGTCCAGAAAGTCTCTCCTGTACAGCTCAGTGAATCCAGAGAAGCCCCGCATTATGGGCACAGCGAGTGTACAGACCCTGGAATTCAGGACAGGGATGGTGGGAACCCCTCATATTGGGCACAGTGTGTATACAGACCCAGGAACTCAGCACAGGGATGGTGGGAACCCCTTATAATGGGCACAGCAGGTGTACAGACACGGGAACTCAGCACAGGGATGGTGGGAACCCTTCATATTGGGCACAGCGGGTGTACAGACCCGGGAACTCAGCACAGGGATGGTGGGAAACTGCCATTCCACTCCTTGTCAGTGAGGGTGTGGTTGCTAATTCCTTTGCTCCTGTGCTCCAGAGACCAGGGGCTAGAGTGGCTTCTCTGCCCCAGGAGGGATGCTGGATCCTGGGGAAGAGCCGGGCGGGGCCCCCCTGGATAGGCCTGTGGAAGATTCTGGGCCTACCCAAAGGAAAGATGAGTCCCTGTCAGCCTTCAGACAGAGGACTGTCAGTAAGTTGAAGCGGATTGAGAAGGAGGAGGAGAAATTGATGGTTTTGATGGCCGAGTTCAGAAAGAAAAAACAGATCTGTGCTAAAGTATACAGTAAGAAAAGACCGGCTCTGAGGCCTGAGCTGAAGGACCTGGAGCAAGCTGTGAGGAAACAGAAGGATTTGCTGTATTCTCTGAAGGAGAAGAGCGGAATATTTAAAGAAAAATATAGGAATGAGGAGCAATTTAATCGCATGAGAAGAGGAGCCGCTTCATGCATGGAGGATGGGGAAGCCAGCGAGGAGATGCAGGTACAGGCAGGGTCGGCGGTGAGTGAGAAGGTGGGCCCGGAGGATGAGCCCATCAGTTCAACACCTCAGACATCCGCTGAGCCCTCTGCCCCCTTCACACCCCAGCAATGTGGAATGTCTCAGGAGGGTGAAGGTCCTGCCATGCTGGATTTCATAACCAAGTTGGAATCCCCTCCAGGTGCGGCTTCCCCAGATGGTGATGTCAAGATGGACACCATTTCTAGTCCTGTGGAGAGAGCAAGATCCACCATGGAGTCTGCAGCAGCTGAGGGAAGCTCTGATCCCAGCCATAAAATCGCACAGGTGACAACCCAGCAAGCAGGTACAGTGTGTGTGCAGGATGGTGGTGGGAACTTTATTATTGACAATAAGCTTGCTGAGGGTTGTAGTGCTGCAGGCAGTCAGCCCATAGACAATGTACAGCGTACACCTGATAAAAACTGCCAGTCTGCGGAGAGGTCCATGGACAATACAGTGACTTTGCCTGGACCAGGCACAGCGGCTGTACCTGCGAATGATGGAGGAGATGCTGGGTGCAGTGGTGCCACAACTCTGCAGAAGTCTGCATTGGACGGGACTGGAGCTGTGTGTACAGAGTGGGGGGAGGGAGTGGGTCCTGACTCTGCTGATACAATCCCAGCTAAATCAGACGCTTTGCCGGCAGGTGTGACTGTGTCTAAGGACAGGACTGTGAATACTGGGGGTGTCAAAAAATCCTATGCTGGTGTTGCTGCTGCAGGACCTGGGAAGGGGGAACAAGCAGGGAAGGAGCATGGGAATGGGTTGTCTTCCTCCCTGTTTAAAAGGAGGAATGTTGTGCAGCTGAGGTGGGAAGGCGGTGGAATCCCCCCACATAGGAGGGCGGTGGTGGATAAGATTCTGCAGATGGGGTTCACGCCCGCAGATATCTTCGCCCTGATCAGTCCGGCAGGTTCCTATGAGTATGATTTGTCCTTTCTCCGTCTGGAGTCTTTGGACATTTTTTGGGAGAAATATGAACACGTGTGTAGGGGCCTGCCGGACTGGAAGGGGCTCATGCCCAAACTTGTCTCCCGCCAGCCACTCATTAAAGTGGTCACGATTCTGGTCCGTAATGAGTCCATACCACCGGGGGATCTATGTATATGGCTGAGGAGGTATGGAGACGTCCTGGGCCCCCTAAAGAAGATTCTGGATGACCGGGGAATATGGACGGGGGGGTGGTCTGTTCAGTTAAAACTAAAGATCATTGATAATGTCGTCCAGCATCTGCCGTCCTCAGCTTTCCTGGGGAGGGACAGGCTGACCATCTTCTATCCGGGCCAGCCAAAGCTGTGCAATAAGTGTGGAGACAAAAGTCACCTTGCGTCCTCCTGTCCAGTGATGAAGTGCTCTCTGTGCCAGGGTATAGGACATCTGGCTAAGGATTGTAACCTCATAAGGTGCAATCTGTGCAATGCAGTGGGGCATCCTCATAGCCAGTGTCCTGAGGCAATGCACAATAGGCCTGAGCTCATGAGAGAATTCTTCCGCCTGGACATGGAGGATGCTCGGAGCTCAACAGCTGGAGCGCCTGTGAGTCCATCTGAGTCTGTGCCAATTCCCAATGTGTCCATGGTGCCCCAGACTGTGCCAATTCCCAATGTGTCCGTGGTGTCCCAGTCAATGGTGTCCCAGTCTGTGCCAACACCCAATGTGCCGTGTCTCCCCAGTCTGTGGTGCCCCAGTCTGTGTGTTTACCTAGTGTGTCAGTGTCTTCCCAGTCTGTAGCTTCTGTGTCTTCTAAAATTTCAGAGGCAGCAAGAGGTGCTGGTGCATCAAGTGCAGTGCCAGTCCCCCTCCCTCGACGCTGCAGGGTTCCTGTTAAGGATCGTGGGGTGCAGAGGAGTGGGGAGGATGGTGAAGAGGCTGGCCTGGGGGTAGATAAGGGAAGGGAGTATGGGGGGGAGGGGGGTGAAGGGTGTGGGGAGGCTGTTGACTCCAGTTTGTCCAAGGATGATATGGAGTGGTTGGAGGATAGGAGGAGGAGGGGCAAAAGGAAGAAAAAAAAGGAGGTACAGTTACCTTAAGTCCTGAGGTTTTGCCTTTGGCGAATAAATTTAAGGTACTGTCTGATGAGGATGATGATGATGATGATGATGATGCTGATGATGAGGAATGGGACTCATTCAGTTCTGCATCCTCTATGGATGATGAGTGCCAGGGTGCAGCAAAGCGCGCTGGTTCTCCAGGGAGACGGAATAGTCAGGCTAAGAAACGGCTGCCTCAACTACCCTAATGGCAGTTCCCACTCCGTTAAAAGTGGCAACCATTAATGTTGCCAGCTTAAGATCAGTAAGTGCTCGTCATATGGCCTTATTTTTGCTCAGCGAGTTTGGTGTTTTTGCAAGAGACCCATCTGAGTAGTCTGGCCAATGTACATCTGGCAAAGAAGGAGTGGAGGCGTGGTCCCTCATTTTGGTCTCTTGCGGCCGAGCCTTACAGCGGGGATGCAGTCCTTTTTTCTGGTATGGTAACGTGCCGGCGGGTAATTGAGGTAGAGATTGGGAGATACATGGTCTTGGACGTCTCTGTGAAGGGGCAGGACCTGCGCCTGATTAACATCTATGGTCCCCAGACGAAGTGGGACAGGAAATGCCTCTTTACAAAGATTAAGCCTTTTCTTTTTACGGCCCAGCAGGTTATCTTTGGAGGTGATTTCAACACCATTACTAGGTCTAAAGACAGGAGAGGTGTCAGAGATAAGCTGGGCTATGACACCCCTTTTTCTCAATGCGATAGTTAGGGAAGCAGGTCTGGTAGATGCGCACATTAAGCGCTGCCCAGACAGCACGGGGTTCACGTTTCAGCGAGGTAATAGTCAGAGTAGGATAGATAGGTTTTTTTTAAAGGGAGACTCTGCTTTTTCGGCACCTGTGTGTCGGGCAGTGGAGTTTTCTGATCACTGTATTCTATCTGTGACTCTGAATGCCTCAGACATTCCACCTAGGGGGAGGGGTATCTGGAGATTGAATTCGACCCTCCTGGAAGACGAGAGAGTAAGACAATCCTTTGAGGATTTTTTTCAAGCACAGGTAACGATCCTAGACTTTTGCAACAGCAAGTCAGAATGGTGGGAGCTTGTAAAACAGCGGACTGTTGGGCTTTTCAAGGCCATAGGGAAAAAGAAGCAGCAGGATAAGTATATCGCCTACCAGCGTTTGCGGAGGAAACTTGACCGCCTTGTTTCGAATGGAGGAGATTCTGGGGCGATCTCTGAGGTGAAGCTCCTCCTTAGGAGACATCAATATGACCGGCACGCCTCTTTGGTTCAGGAGAGGGATTACGGGAAATACCATTCGCCTGACCCTTACCAGAACTGTAAACAGAGCGTAGCAGTTAAGACGGTCAATGGCCTGAAGGACAGTACGGGTTCTCTGACGAAGTCTAGGTCAGGGATCCTGGAGGTTGTCAGGTCATACTATGCCGATCTCCTGGGAGGAAGGAACCTTGATCGGACAAGGATGTTGGGTTTTTTGGACTCTACACCAGGACTGGAAAGTAATGTTCCTTTGATGAATTTGACAGATGAAATCACTGCAGATGAGGTAATCCGGGCTATTGAGAAACTGGCCATCAAGAAAACGCCAGGGCCAGATGGTTTGACAGCCGAATTTTATAAATGTTTTAAGACGATCCTGGCTCCCTACCTTGCGGAGGTCTTTAATGGCTGTTTACAAGAGGGTTGTCTCCCTCCCTCCATGAGGCAATCTGCAGTGATCCTTCTGTCAAAGGGTAAAGATCCTTCGATGATTGAGAATTGGCGCCCCATCAGCCTTCTTAATGTCGATAGAAAGATACTGGCAAAGATTTTTTTCTGGCGATTATCACCAGTGGCAGGCAGTTTGTTATCCCACCACCAGCACTGCTCGATCCAAGGTAGAAGCACCTTCTCAGCAGTGTTAGCTGTCCGGGAGGCCTTGGAACGTTGTAGGGCTGCTGGTTGGGGTAAATTTTTGCTGACATTGGATCAGGCTAAGGCCTTTGATCGGGTTAATCATGAGTACTTATGGCTCCTTCTTGGCAAATATGGCCTGGGGGGGGGGGGGTTTCATTGATTGGCTCAAGATTTTGTACAAAGGGGCTGAAAGCTTTCCTCTGGTTAATGGTTGGGTCGGGCAGCCCTTTGTGGTTGGCTCGGGCGTGCGTCAGGGGTGCCCATTGAGTCCTCTGCTATATGTGTTTGCAATTGACCCCTTTGTCAGAAGGCTAGAGAGTGGACCATTGTGCGGGGTACCTTTGGGCATCGCTGGTAAGCCTCCTTTGAAGGTTGTGGCCTATGCTGATGATGTTTCTGTTTTTGTCTCTGGGACTGGGGAGGCGCAGGAGGTGGTCTCAGTGATAAGGCAGTATACAGAGGCATCAGGTTCAAAGATCAACCAGGACAAGTGTGACGTTTTCTGGATGGGCGTGGAAGGTGAGAGCTTTGTTCTCCCGGACGACTTCCCGCAGCCCCAACAAAAAATTAGAGTTCTAGGCATTGAATTCGGCCCAGGTGACTATGGCCATGCAAATTGGGTGAACAGGCTGGAGAATGCCGATGCCAAGGTGGCAAGCTGGAAGGGCTGGCGGCTTTCCTTGAGGGAAAAGGTTGACCTGATCAAGACTTACCTGATTCCGATTTTTCTGTATGTCAGTTTTGTTTGCATTTTGCCAGCTTCTCTCTATACCAGGATCTATAGTTGTTTCTTCCAGCTGTTATGGGGGAACAGAATAAACCTCGTCAAAAGGAATGTGACTTACCTTTCTAGGCGGGAGGGTGGTCTAGGGATGATCAACCCTGTAGTCTTTTTCTCTCTGATGTTTGTGAAGTACAATCTTGGTAATATGTTGGCAGAGAGACCGCCTGGGTGGGTTGGTATTTTCCAGTCCTGGTTTAGGCCCTTTCTGCGAGACTGGGAAAATAGTGGGCCAGTGAAAAGCCTGAGGGTCAAGCATGACAAGCTCCCGGCTTATGTTGCCCCGTGTTTGAAAATGCTTCGGCAGTGGCAAGTAACGGCAGGAGAAGTCAGATCCCTTCCAAGGAAACTTCTTGAGAAGCGAATCATGAGCTTTGCTTTTTGCGAGCCACTGGCCTTAAGGGATTGCCCAAGCCTGGTTTTGGGGGCGGGTTTGCGATTGATTAATTTGGAGAGAATCCCAATGAAGTTTAGGGATCAGGCTTGGCTTGCCTTTCATGGAAAACTATATGTAAAGGGCAACTTGAAGTTTCTTTCCATGAGTGATCGGGGCTGCCCGAGAGTGGAGTGTGGAGGAGTGGTGGAGTCCATGGATCACTTTCTGCTTCAGTGCCCTTTTTAATATAGAGGTGTACAAGAGGGTGGGGAGGGCTCTGAGTATACCCTTCCTCCCCCATATGAGTTATGCAGAGTGGGTGTATGGGGCATTCCAGACTCATCGGGATTATGATTTGGAAACACTTTTTTTAGTTAGTCTAGTAGTCCGTTTTTTCACATGGAGTGCACGGTGTCAGGTATCCTTATGGAGTAAAATCCTCCCTGTCGATGTGGTGGTGCAGGATATTCTGGGTGAGGTTGGGAAGATTCGGGGTCTTGAGAAAAACAGGTGGCAGCAGGAGGCCTGGATAAAGGCGTGGAGGAATATCGGGACTCTGTAGCTGCTGCCTGTTGATCTCGGGGTGTGCGGCTTTCTTTCTATTCTTGCTTCACTCCCCTAGATTTTCAGATCAAATATATTTTTGATAAAAGGCTACATGCATGGTGACGGTGATGTTTCTTAGTCTGGCTCCTTGTAGGGATTATGTTTATTTTGTTCTTGTTCTTTCTGTTTGTATTTATATTCAATTATTTTGTAAATATGTTTTACTTATTTATTATGGTTTTATTGTATATGTTGTTGTTTGTAAGATTTCAATAAACAAAATTAACCCCTCATATTGGGCACAGCAGGTATACAGACCCGGGATCTCAGCACAGGGATGGTGGAAACCCCTCATAATGGGCACAGCGGGTGTACAGACCCGGGAACTCATCACAGGGATGGTGGGAACCCCTCATAATGGGCACAGCGGGTGTACAGACCTTATATCTCAGCAGAACAAACCCCAAGTGATATGAGACTTCTGGGCAGAGTGACTCCTTATTCTTGTACATATAATAGAAAAATAAAGATATTATAAGATGGGATGGTGAGGACGGTTCTTTTACGTCTGTTGATTTTCTGTGCGGCGGAATCTCCCGCGGTGACAGGCGGGGGCTCCGCATGTTCTGGACTTGTCTGGGCTCAGTATGGGGAAAAACAAATTCCCACCTCATACAACAGGTGACAATCACAGCCGGAGACGATTCCTCTGGCAGACGGCTAATGTCTATTGTGCAAAATCCTCTATAGAAACCCACAAATCTCCCCTAGACATAGGAGGGTGTGATCACCCCAAGGTCATGGCTATGAGAAAGGGGGGGCAGAGTGTCCCTGGCGCTGCGTTTTTCCCACTGACCAATAGTGATCAGAGGGACCCCTACAATGGAGGACCCCCCAATATCTTCTGCTGTACTTAACCTAACACAGAGACCCGATCTGACGAGCACATTAAGGCAATGGGGCTGATTTACTAAATGATTGGCGATTGTTTACGGGATATACTAAAACATTTAGGGCCAGATTCAGAAAGACTGGCGTATTTTTAGGCGGGCGTAGCGCATCTCATATACGCTACGCCGCCGTAACTTAGAGAGGCGAGTACCGTATTCAGAAAGAACTTGCGCCCTAAGTTACGGCGGCGTAGCGTAAATGGGCCGGCGTAAGCCCGCCTAATTCAAATTATCAAGGCAGTGGGCGTGTTGTATTACAATGAGCCGTGACCCCCCCATGCAAATTAGGGGCCGAACGAACGGCGCATGCGCCGTCCGTGGACGTATCCCAGTGCGCATGCTCAAAATCACATCGGCTAGAATGCCTAAGATACGTCGAACACTGCCTACGACGTAAACGTAACTTACGCACAGCTCCATTCACGTACGACTTACGTAAACAACGTCAATTTCGACGGGTGTTCCAACATCCATACCTTAACATGACTTACCCCTGCTTTATGAGGGGTAAAGTTACACCGGTCGTACGCCTTACGTAAACAGCGTATAGTAATGCGCCGGGCGCAAGTACATTTGTGAATAAGCGTATCTTGCTCATTTGCATATTCAACTCGTAAATGAACGGAAGAACCCCTAGCGGCCAGCGTAAATATGCACCTAAGATACGACGACGTAGGAGACTTACGTCGATCGTATTAAGCCAAAATTCAGGCGTAACTTGTTTTAAGAATACCGCGCATAGATACGACGCATCTTTTAACTTACGCGGCGTATCAATAGATACGCCGGCGTAAAACGTTCCTGAATCTGGCCCTTGGTGTGAAAATGGCTTAATGTAGCTTAATGTGTAATAAAGGGCCAGATTCACAGAAGAAGTACGCCGGAGTATCTGCCGATACTCCGGCGTGCTTTCAAATTTGCCGCGTCGTATCTTTATTTGTACTTCACAAACAAGATCCGACGGCATTTGGCTAAGATCCGACAGGCGTACGCCTTCGGATCTTAGGATGCAATACTTCGGCCGCCGCTGGGTGGAGTTCGTGTCGTTTTCCAGCGTCGGGTATGCAAATTAGTTTTTACGGCGATCCACAAAGGTACGCGCGTTCGTTACATCGTCGCTAGTCGGTTTTTCCCGTCGCAAATATAAGCCTGCTTTTTCATGGCTTACATTTAGACCAGCCATGTTAAAGTATGCCCGTCGTTCCCGCGTCGAATTTCACTTTTTTTTTTGCGTAAGACGTCCGGGAATACGAAAGTACGTTACGCACGTCGCCATTCAAAAAACACGTCTGGGCGCCGTAATTTCGCGCAAAGCACGGCGGGAAATTTCCTAACGGAGCATGCACAGAACGTTCGGCGCGGGAACGCGCCTAATTTAAATGGTACACGCCCCATTTGAATTAGGCGGCTTGCGCCGGACGGCTTTACGTTACAACGCCGTAAGTTTACACGCAAGTGCTTGGTGAATCAGGCACTTGCGCTGAAAACTAGCGGGAGTGTAACGTAAAGACGATATGTTACGCCGCCGCGGATGTACATGAATCTGGCCCAAAGTGCCTAAATAGGGTGAAGCTCACTTCAATCCTCCAATAATATACAATCAGATTTTATTAAAATGAAATGTTAAGATGATGAAAAGTGCTTTAAATAACCTGAAAATTGTATCATTGCTTTCAGGGTGCAAAAAAAATGGATACATCTTGTCCTATTTGTATTATATATCGTGTAATAAAATAATCATAAAAAAAAAGTGATACATCTTCTTACATTTGTTTTCTATATTGTGTAATAAAATAATAATAATAATAATAATAATAATAATAATAATAATAATAAAAGTGATACATTTTGTTACATTTGTATTCTATATTTTCTAATATCATAATAATAATAATAATAATAATAATAATAATAATAATAATAAAAAAAATAACACATTTTGTTACATTGATATTCTATACTGTGCAATATAATAATGATAATAAAAGTAATACATCTGGTTACATTTGTTTCTTATCTTCAGTGTAATAATAATAATAGAAGTGATACATTTGAAGGAAATATTTAGTTTTACACTTTTGTTGTTTTGTATCCCATTTGTTTCCGAATCTGTAAATACTTGTCGGTGATTGCAGAGCGGCGATATAAGAGGAGGATCGGAATAATCTGCAGATAAATGAGGAATTGTTCTCTGTGAAGAATTATCAGCTGGAGGCCACGTGGTGTTCTCGTGATTCTTATGTTACAAATTAGCAGAACGTCTTTTTATGGGGCTTTGTGGGAAGGCCGGGCGGGTGAAGGAGCCTCTATGGGAGGCCGGGCGGGTGAAGGAGCCTCTATGGGAGGCTGGGCGGGTGAAGGAGCCTCTATGGGAGGCTGGGCGGGTGAAGGAGCCTCTATGGGAGGCCGGGCGGGTGAAGGAGCCTCTATGGGAGGCCGGGCGGGTGAAGGAGCCTCTATGGGAGGCCGGGCGCCCTCCAGCAAGTCATTCAAGTTGGTGACACGCTGACCGACACGCAGCGAGAATTATTTCTTCTACACCAGCTGTAAAGTTGGCATCTTGCCATGCCCCCACTCAAACTACAGAGAGGTGCCTGCATTGTTTGTATATTTGCACCCCTGAATACTGAAAAGGGAACTTGCCCCAAACCAGATTGCTCTAGATCCAGATACCCCCCTATCCAGTGGATCCAGCATTGTCCTGCTGCAATCTGCTGCTCAGGTATGACAGCCAACCTTCTTCTGTGATGTCATCAGCTGTCCGGTTACCTCTTCCGGGTTCAGGCAGCCCCCCCAATGCACAGCAGCATGCTGATCAGTTCACCCAACTGCTCTCTCCCACTGACTGCATGTTCCTTCTCAGCACATGTGCATGCAGAACATCTGATTGGCGCCTCGTGCTGCCCCTTCCTTTCCCAGTCTGAACTCTGCTGTACATGGACTGCAAGAGGCTGATTATCTTATTGACCATAACTGTTGGCAGTTCAAAGGCTGTATTTAATCTGCTTTGCATTGGAATGCATTCTTTGGACTCAGCATGGCCGGATATAGGGGGACACTGGGGTAGGTTGTGCCTCCCCAAGGTATTAGTTGCACCCCCCCCCCCTCACTGCCCTGCTGACCTTCCATGCTTTGCCCTGCTGACCCCTTTTCTCTGCCCTGCTGACCCCTGTCTTCTTCCCTACTGAACCCTTTCATCTGCCTTGCTAATCCCTGCTCCCTGCCCTGCTGACCCCTGTGCTCTGCCCTACTGACCCCTGTCTTCTGCCCTGCTTACCCCTGTCTTCTGCCCTACTGATCCCTGTCCTCTGCCCTGCTGATCCCTGTACTCTGCCCTGCTGATCCCTGTCCTCTGCCCTACTGACCCCTGTCTTCTGCCCTACTGACCCCTGTCTTCTGCCCTACTGATCCCTGTCCTCCTGTCCTGCTGACAACTGTCTTCTACCCTGCTGATCCCTGTCCTCTGCCCTGCTGATCCCTGTCTTCTGCCCTACTGACCCCTGTCTTCTGCCCTACTGACCCCTGTCTTCTGCCCTGCTGATCCCTGTCCTCTGCCCTTCTGACCCCTGTCCTCTGCCCTGCTGACCCCTGTATTCTGCCCTGCTGATCCCTGTCCTATGCCCTACTGACCCCTGTCTTCTGCCCTGCTGACCCCTGTCCTCTGCCCTGCTGACCCCTGTCCTCTGCCCTGCTGACCCCTGTCCTCTGCCCCGCTGACCCCTGTCCTCTGCCCCGCTGACCCCTGTCCTCTGCCCTACTGATTCCAGTATGCTTCCCTGCTAACCCACTGTACACTGCGCTGCTGACCTCCCATCCTCTGTCGCCTGACATTTTTTCTACTGCACCCCCACATCTGACAGGCTAGTTCTATCCCTGGGGCTCAGCATGTCTTATTGAGGTGCATGTGACTGGCAGGGAAAGCAGATCTCACACAACCGCTTCTTGTCAACTGTCAAGAGTTCAATGCAGCCCCATGCGCTCACAGGAAAAATGCAGCGTTCGGCGAGGAACGCCCATCGATGTGAAACATAAATGATTGTATTTGAAAAACTCATACCGGTGTTAATTATTGTGTTTTTTTTTATAACTGTTCAGGGTTCAGGTTTAAGTGCAAAGTCGGTGCACTCTTCCAGGAGGGAGGGGCCGGTCTTAAAGATAATTATATACACCAATGTCATTATGTCACACTAATCCTGCAATTACCTAATGCAGATTAGAACATCAGGTTTGAAACGGCTGACCAAGCAGAAAGATCAATCAGTTCAGCTTCATTGCGAGGCAGAAGGGGCGTGGGGACATTGTGTGTTCAGTTTTAGATGGAGCCTCATTTCTCTGCATAAGAGCTGCTATGAGGACCCCCAGCACTGGGTCTCCTTTAAAGGGCCACTCTGCCTCAAATTGAATAATAAATTAAGGAGCTTACACTCTAATGTCCCCTCAATTTCCACCACTGTGCCCATCAATTGCCACCACTGTGCCCATCAAACACAGCTACTGTGCCTATCAATTGCCACCACTGTGCCCATCAATTGCCGCCACTGTACCATCAAACGCAGCCACTGTGCCCATCAAACGCAGCCACTGTGCCCATCAAACGCAGCCACTGTACCATCAAACGCAGCCACTGTGCCCATCAAATGCAGCCACTGTGCCCATCAATTGCCGCCACTGTACCATCAATTGCCGCCACTGTACCATCAATTGCCGCCACTGTACCATCAATTGCCGCCACTGTACTATCAAACGCAGCCACTGTGCCCATCAAACGCAGCCACTGTGCCCATCAATTGCCACCACTGTACCATCAAACGCAGCCACTGTGCCCATCAAATGCAGCCACTGTGCCCATCAATTGCCAACACTGTGCCCATCAATTGCCGCCACTGTACCATCAATTGCCGCCACTGTACCATCAATTGCCGCCACTGTACCATCAAACGCAGCCACTGTGCCCATCAATTGCCACCACTGTGCCCATCAATTGCCGCCACTGTACCATCAAACGCAGCCACTGTGCCCATCAAACGCAGCCACTGTGCCCATCAATTGCCACCACTGTGCCCATCAATTGCCGCCACTGTACCATCAAACGCAGCCACTGTGCCCATCAAATGCAGCCACTGTGCCCATCAAACGCAGCCACTGTGCCAATAAATTCCCACCACTGTGCCCATCAAACGCAGCCACTGTGCCCATCAGTTGCTGCCAGTGTGCCCATCAATTACCGCTAAACTGTGCCCCATCAGATGCTGCCACTGTGCCCATCAGTTGCCGCTACTGTGCCCCATCAGATGCCACCAGTTTGCCCCATCAGATGCTGCCAGTGTGCCCCATCAGATGCCGCCAGTGTGCCCAGTCAGATGCCGCCAGTGTGCCCAGTCAGATGCCGCTAGTGTGCCCAGTCAGATGCCGCCAGTGTGCCCCATCAGATGCTGCAAGGCATGAATCTATCTATGGTAATAGAGCGGTGCCGGGAGAGGGTGGGCGGCGCTCCTGCACCCTGTATGGACGTACCGCCACTGGTAAAACATTGACTTCCTCCTGACTTTGACGAGTCTCTACTCTTGCCCTGGTAATCCCCCCTTTTTTCCCCTTTCTACCATAAACGCAAATCCCCTTGGTGGGAGTCCTACCACCATGCTGGAAATCTCCCCCCCCCCCCCCTTTGCTCATCTCTTTTTTTCTCTCTTCTTTATTAGCATGCCAGTGCTACCCTCAAACCTTTGGTTTGGTTCAATGAGATTGCCCAAAGGACCCAAACATCACCTGTTCTGAGGTTGGAATCAGAGATAACCCTCATCTATGACTGATCAATTCTCGTCATTTAAGTCTGATAGTACCTCCTGATGACAATACACAAAACATGGCTCTCTGATCTACCCAACTTATCCTTAACTAGGAACGTCATATTCCCGCTTTAGATCTACACCTGAACTGGGGCGGTTCCGAAGAGGCCCCTCCTGTTCACCGCATGCTCCCTCTAGGGGTGGACAGGCAGCGTTGGACCTCTCCCGGCATCCCCTATTGTCACAACGTACCCAATACCGAGGAATCTTCTTCCTTCCTAATTCAAACAGAGCCACGCACTACACTATAGATATAGGCCCGGATTCACAGATAGCGGCGCACATTTAATGCCGCCGTAGCGTATCTCCTGTACGCTATGCCGACGCAGCGCAGAGAGGCAAGCACTGAATTCACAAAGCCATTGCTGCCAAAACTGCGCTGGGTTTCCTCGGCGGAAGCCGGCGTAGGTGGAAGTGGGCGTGAGCCATGCAAATGAGGCGTGACCCCATGCAAATGATGGGCCGAGTGCCAGACAGATACGTATAACGAACGGCGCATGCACTGTCCCGTGGACGCATCCCAGTGCGCATGCTCAGAATCACGTTGGAACTACTCCCTAAGATACGTCGGATCACTGCCTACGGCGTGAACGTAACCTACGCCTAGTCATATTCACGTACTACGTAAAATACGTCAGCTTATGTTCCCTGGTGCAGCCCTTTGCATGTCTGCTGCTGAGTTACACCTCCTTTATGGGGCATAACTTTACGCCGGACGTATGACCTCACGCGCACTGCGTTGGGCGCACGGGAGTTCGTGAATCGGCCTATCTCCCTCATTTGCATATGTGAATAGAAAATCAATGGGAGCGCCAAATGTGCCCAGCGTAAATATGCGCCCACTCTACGCCGGCGTAGACAAGTTACGTCGGTCGGATGAAGCCTGTTTTTAGGCGTATCTTAGTTTGTGGGCCTGGCGCATAGATACGGCGCATATTTGCACTTACGCAAATTCATTCATTTCATTTTTCATTTATATTTTTCTTGCTCTGATCTCAAAAAATTATTTGACAAGAAAAAAAAAGCACATCTCTGTGCCTGCAAATCACACAGAAAAAAACAGTTTCTGGTGTAAATGGTTCTTAAACACATGCCGACCGGGCCATTCCGGGAGGGCGTCCATGGACATCCTCCCAGAATCTTGCTCCCAGAAATATCTGTGACCGCCGGGTCCGGAAGACCCGGCGCATCACGGATGGCGGTAAAAGGCCGCTGATAGCGGCTGTTTACCGCATGATCGCTCCGGGAGGAAGTCCATGGATGCCCTCCCAGAATAAGCTGACCGCGCTGTAGCCGTCTTTCGGCTATCGCCCGTCTGTACCGATCGGTGAGAGGAGAGGGGGAGAGAGCGTTTGTAGCAGCGCTGTGGGCTGGATCTGTAGTGCCCACAGCGCTGCTCGGTGCCCATTACAGACATGCCCATACTCTGTAATACTCTGCCAATACTTATCCGTCCATCCATACTCTGCAATACTCATCCTTACTCTGCCATACTCTGCCATACTCATTCGTCCATCCATACTCTGCAATACTCATCCTTACTCTGCCATACTCTGCCATAGTCATTCGTCCATCCATACTCTTCAATACTCATCCGTACATCCATGCTCAGCCATACCCAGCCATCCCACCCACACTCACCTATACCCACCCAGCCATACTCAGCCTTCCCATCCATACTCATCCAATACTCTGCCAATACTCTGCCATACTCATTAATACTCTGCCAATACTCTGCCATACTCATTAATACTCTGCCAATACTCTGCCATACTCATCTATACTCTGCCATATTCATCCATAAATGCGTCCACGAGGAGAGGGGGAGAGATCGTTTGCAGCAGCCCTGTGGGCTGGATCTGTAGTGCCCACAGTGCTGCTCAGTGCCCATTCCAGCCATGCCATGACATGCCAATATTCTGCCAATACTCATTCATACTCTGCCAATACTCTGCAATACTCTGCCAATACTCTGCCATACTCATTCAACACTCTGCAATACTCTGCCATACTTATCAATACTCTGGCAATACTCTGCCATACTCATCCATACTCATCCATACTCTGCCATACTCATCCATACTCTGCCAATACTCTGCCATACTCAGCCAATACTCTGACATACTCATCCCTGGCCTGGATCTGTAGTGCCCACAGTGCTGCTCAGTGCCCATTCCAGCCATGCCCATACTCTGCCAATACTATGCCAAACTCTGCCAATACTCTGCCATACTCAGCCAATACTCATCCATACTCATCCATACTCAACCAATACTCTGCCATACTCAGCCAATACTCTGCCATACTCAGCCATACTCATCCATACTCATCCATACTCATCCATACTCTGCCATACTCAGTCAATACTCAGTCAATACTCTGCAAATACTCTGCCAATACTCTGCAATACTCTCCCCATACCCTGCAATACTCTCCCCATACTCTGCAATACTCTCCCCATACTCTGCAATACTCTGCCAATACTCTGCCATACTCATCCATACTCTGCAATACTCTGCCATACTCATCCATACTCTGCCAATACTCTGCCAATACTCTGTCATACTCATCCATACTCTGCAATACTCTGCCATACTCTGCCAATACTCTGCCAATACTCATCCATACACATCCATACTCTGCCATACTCATCCATCCATCCATACACATCCATACTCATCCGTCCATCCATACCCAGCCATCCCACCCACACCCAGCCATACCCACCCAGCCATACTCAGCAATCCCATCCATACCCAGCCATCCACATACATGGCTCATCTATGCCACTACAGTGCCTCAAAGTGTAATTAGAGATAGATAAAATTTAGATGGACTTGAAATGTTTTGCCCCTAGAACGCCTGAAGGTGCTCCCTGCTTGTTGGGCCTCTGCATGTGGCCACGCTGTGTAAAAGTCTCACACATGTGGTATCACCATACTCAGGAGGAGTAACAGAATGTGTTTTGGGTGTGTAATTTGTGGTATACATATTGTGTGTGTGAGAAATAACCTGCTAATATGACATATTTGTGAAAAAAAATAAAATCTTGATTTTGCAGAGAATTGCGAGAAAAAAATGACAACTTCAAAAACCTCACTGTGCTCCTTCCAAATACCTTGGAATGTCTACTTTCCAAAAAGGGGTCATTTTGGGGGGTATTTGTACTTTCCTGGCATGTTAGGGTCTCAAGAAAAGAGATCGGCCGTCAGTACTTCAGGTGTGATCAATTTTCGGAGACTGGCACCATAGCTTGCGGACTCTATAACTTTCACAAAGACCAAATAATATTCACCAATTTTGATAATTTTTTTTACCAAAGATATGTAGCAGTATACATTGTGGCCAACATTTATGAAGAAAAATTACTAATTTGCTAAATTTTAACAGAAACACATTTTTTTTTTCTACAGAATTTTCAGTATTTTTTGATTGATAGCTCATAAAAAAAAAACACAAAACAAAACAATGGTGATTAAATACCACCAAAAGAAAGCTCCATTTGTGTGAAAAAAAAAAGGACAAACATTTCATATGGGTACAGTGTTGCGTGACTGAGAAATTGTCATTCAAAGTGTGAGAGCACCAAAAGCTGAAAATTGGTCTGGTTAGGAAGGGGGGTTTAAGTGGCCGGTGGTCAAGTGGTTAAACAGTTGTTATATTTGTTATTATTATTATTATTATTGTTAATATTATTATCATTATTATATTTGTTATTATTATTATTATTATTATTATTATTATTATTATTATTATTATTATCATTGTTACATTTGTTATTAATACTATTATTATTATCATTGTTATATTTGTTATTATTATTATTATTATTATTATTATCATTATCATTATTATTATCATCATTGTTACATTTGTTATTAATACTATTATTATTATTATTGTTATATTTGTTATTATTATTATTATTATCATTGTTACATTTGTTATTAATACTATTATTATTATTATTATTATTATTATTATTATTATTATTATTATATTTGTTATTATTATTATCATTGTTATATTTGTTATTATTATTATTATCATTGTTACATTTGTTATTAATACTATTATTATTATTATTATTATTATTATTATATTTGATATTATTATTATTGTTATCATTGTTATATTTGTTATTATTATTATTATTATTATTATTATTATCATTGTTACATTTGTTATTAATACTACTATTATTATTATTATTATTATTATATTTGTTATTATTATCATTGTTATATTTGTTATTATTATTATTATTATTATTATTATTATTATCATTGTTACATTTGTTATTAATACTATTATTATCATTGTTACATTTGTTATTAATACTATTATTATTATTATTATTATTATTATTACTATTATTATATTTGTTATTATTATTATCATTGTTAGATTTGTTATTATTATTATTATTATTATTATTATTATTATTATTATTATCATTGTTAGATTTTTTATTATTATTATTATTATTATTATTATTGTTGTTATTATTATTATTATTATTATTATTATTATTATTATTGTTATATTTATTATTATTATAAATATTTTCCAACACACGGCTGCAGCAGACAATACGAGTACAGATCTGCCGATCTCTCCATCCATTACCTGCCCCCATGGTTGCTCCTTTCTCCCTGCGCAGTCCTCCAAGAAAGAGCGACGTTCCTCCTTCGCATCTTCCTTTTCTTCTTCTCCCAATTTGTGGTCAATCATTCACCCGCAGATCCGTCCTCCGGCCGCCAATAGCGAGATTTCCTATTTTTTTTCCTGGTTGGGATGAGATGTGAATGGAGGTGATTGCCGACCTTCGGACTGTCCTGAGTGGAAAAGGGATTTTCTTTTTTTCTTTTTTTTATAGTTTGTACATGTTATTTACGTAATGAGAAAAACTCACTGCAAACACTTTCATTGCGGCCGAGGGAAGCCCGCGGTGTTGTCTGGCCATCGACAGCGCCTTGAAAAAGTATTCATACCCTTTAAAATTCTCCACATTTTCTCATGTTACACCCAAAAAATGTAATTGTATTTTATTGGGATTTTATGTGAGAGACACAAAGTGTCACATAATTGTGAAGTGGAAGGAAAATGATAAATGATACAAATAAATATGTGACAAGTGTGGGGGGGAGGGGCATTTGTATTCAGCCCCCTTTACTCTGATAACTAAAATCTAGTGGAACCAATTGCCTTCAGAAGTCACCTAATTAGTAAATAGTGTCATTTCTTCTCAGTATAAATGAAGTGGAACCTCGGATTATGAGCGTAGTCTGTTCCAGGAGAATGTTCGTAATCCAAAGCACTCGCATAGCAAAGCGAGTTTCCCCATAGAAGTCAATGGAAACGAAAGTAATTAGTTCCACATTGACTTCAATGGCATGCAATACCGCATGTGGCCAAAGGTAGGGGGTCGTGGGAGAGCCTCAGGAAATGCTCGGGGACAGCTCAGCTGACCTCAGAAACCCTCGGAAAGGCTCGAAAACACCCGGGAACTAATGCCGCGTACACACGACCGTTTTTCGGGTTCTAAAAAATTATTCGCTGGATTCAGGTATCCGTGCCTACGCCGCCATAAGTTAGAGAGGCAAGTGCTGTATTCACAAATATTCCTAAGTTACATTCACAAATATTCCTAAGTTACGGCGGCGTAGCGTAAATGTGCCGGCGTAAGCGCGCCTAATTCAAATTGTGAAGAGGTGGGCGTGTTTTATGTAAATAAAGCATGACCCCACGTAAATGACGTTTTGAACGAACGGCGCATGCGCCGTCCGTGGACGTAACCCAGTGCGCATGCTCCAAATTACGCCGCAAAGACTCATTGGTTTCGATGTGAACGTAAATTACGTCCAGCCCCATTCACGGACAACTTACGCAAATGACGTAGAAATTTAAAAATTTGACGCGGTTCCGACATCCATACTTAACATTGGCTGCGCCATCTTTTTGGTGGAATATCTTTACGCCTGAAAACGCCTTACGTAAACGGCGTATCTTTACTGCGACAGGCAGGCGTACGTTCGTGAATAGGCGTATCTCGCTGATTTACGCATTCTAGGCGTAAATCAGCGTACACGCCCCTAGCGGCCGGCGTAAATAGACAGCTAAGATACGACGGCGCCGGCGGTCGTATCTTAGCTACATTTAAGTGTATATCAATTTGAGAATACACTTAATTATACGACGGCGCAGATTAGGAGTTACGAAGGCGTATCTACTGATACGCCGTCGTATCTCTACGTGAATCTGGCTAATAGTTTTTTTTATGTCATTAAATACGATCGTGTGTGGGCTTCAGGGCATTTTTCGGGTTCTGAAAAACGGGCAATTTTTTTTTCGAACAGGCTCTATTTTTTCACAACGTTTTTAACGTTGTCGTTTTTCGGTTGTAAAAAATAGTCGTGTGTGGGCTTTAACGATGTCAGAAGCAAGTTATGAGACGGGAGCGCTCGTTCTGGTAAAACTAGCGTTCGTAATGGAGTAAGCACATTCATCACGCTGTAACAGACAGAAAAGCGCGAATCGTCTTTTACTAACACAAAATTAGCTAAAGCAGCCCAAAGGGTGGCGACATCCACATGGAACTTCCCCTTTATAGTGACGTATGCTAGAGCATTTATTTTTCACGATCGTGTGTAGGCAACGCCGTTTTAATGATCAAGTTGAAAAAAACTTTGTTTTTTCTAGAGCCTGAAAAACTTAGTTTTTTACAACCCGAAAAATGATCGTGTGTACGTGGCATAAGTATTTCCAAGTATTTCTGAGTGATCCCAAGCAAGTGTGGCTGTTCGGTGGGGAGTCCGTCTAAGGAGCGCCAATGAGAGGCTGGCGGTCCAACAGGGCCTAGACAATCCACTGGGGATCGAGGTGACCGAATGCTGAGGGGGGTGGATGCTGGCCACCTGTCAGTCGGTAACCTAGTTGAAACTACCTGAGAAAGATTTGGGAAAGAAGAAGTTTATTGAGGAGAATAGTCTCCACAACCTAAGTTCTGAGGCCAGGTCTGTGGCAGAGACATGTTCTTCTCAAAGTCCCGAGTGATACTCTGGCTGCCAGGTCGGTGTGAGAGGCCTGTCCAGGTACACTATGCCCACTCTGGCTGGAGTGGCGACGAAAGTGAAGTGTCGTTAGAAGCAGGACTGCTTCTGTGATGGCAGGCCTGAATCTGCTATTTCTCCTCCTCTTTGCTATCTACCTCAAGTTTGTATTTTACCGCGTTGGGTAAAATAAAGCACAAGAAAAGACACCTGCTGTTTGGACATTCCATCATTGCTGCTCTCATCATCTACCCCTAGACGCTCACAGAGGTAACATGCCAGTGCCCAATCCTGGGCACTGACTGGCAATATGATACATCAGTGCCACCCCACAGTGTCCATCAGTGCCTCCCCACAGTGTCCATCAGTGCCACCCACAGTGCCCATCCATGCCCAGTGCCCACCTATCAGTGCCCATCTGTGCCACCCATAAGTACCGCACATGAGTGCCCATCAGTGCCGCCTATGAGTGCCCATCAGTGCCGCCTATGAGTGCCCATCAGTTCCGCCTATGAGTGCCCATCAGTGCCGCATACCAGCGGCGCCAATCAGTGCCCATCAGTGCCACCTCATCGGTGCCCATCAGTACTACCTCATCGATGTCCATATCAGTGCCCGTAATTGAAAGAGAAAACTTACTTATTTAAAAAAAAATTAACAGAAAAAATCTAAGAACGTAATTTTTATTTTTAATTGTTGCGCAAAAAATAAAAACCGCAGAGGTGATGAAATACCACCAAAAGAAAGCTCTATTTGGGGGGAAAAAAGGACGCCAATTTTGTTTGGGTACAGTGTAGCATGACCGCGCAATTGCCATTCAAAGTGCGACAGCGCTGAAAATTGGCTTGGGCAGGAAGGTGCTTAAGTGTCTGGTATGGAAGTGGTTAAACAATGTAAAAAAAAAAAAAAAATAAAGTTAAATAAATAAGAAAAAAATACATTTTTTAAAGCGTCCCGTCCCAACGAGCTCGCGTGCAGAAGCGAACACATACGTTTGCAGTGCCCGCATACGAAAACGGTCTTCAAACCACACATGTGAGGTGTTACTGTGATCGATAGAGCGAGAGCAATAATTCTAGCCCTAGACCTTCTCTGTAACTCAAAACATGCAACCTGTAGATTTTTTTTTTAAACGTCGCCTATGGGGATTTTTAAAGGTAAAAGTTTGTTCGCCATTCCATGAGCGGGTGCAATTTGGAAGCGTGACACGTTGGGTATCAATTTACTCGGCGTAACAACATCTTTCACAATATAAAAGAAATTGGGCTAACTTTACTGGTATCTTATTTTTTAATTCAAAAAAGTGTATTTTTTTCTAAAAAATGTATGCTTGTAAGACCACTGCGCGAATACGGTGTGACAAAAAGTATTGCAATGACCGCCATTTTATTCTCTAGGGTGTTAGAATTTTTTTTTTTGAATGTTTGGGGGTTCTAAGTAATTTTGAAGGGAAAAAAAAAATAGGATTTTTTTATGCAGCTTACCTGTAAAATCCTTTTCTTGGGAATACATCACTGGACACAGAGCCTTAATTACTCAATGGGTTATGTAGTCACCACAGGTGATTGGACACTGGCAAACCCAATTAAAATTGAGTTCCTCCCCTATATAACCCCCTCCCAAATGGAGAGTACCTCTGTTTTGTAGCAAAGCAATAAGTGTCCCACATTTAACTCCGAAGAGGGGCAGGAGCTCTGTGTCCCACAATGTATTCCCAAGAAAAAGATTTTACAGGTAAGCTGTATAAAAAAAATCCTATTTTCTTGCTCATACATCACGGGACACAGAGCCTTATTTACTTAGTGAGATGTCCCATGGCAATGCTAAAATTGAGGGGAGGGAGACACAGATCAGAAATAAGACCGCCATTGGGCCATAGGATCTATACTACTGCCTGCAGCACACTACGCCCGAAGGGCGGCATCCTCGTACCCTCTCACATCTACCTGGTACAATTTGGTAAATGGACCAAAGACCAAGTAGCAGCCTTACAGATCTGAGCCATGGAGGCCTGGTGATGCACTGCCCATGAAGCACCAACTGCTCTAGTCGAGTGCGCTTTCACCTGAAAAGGAAGAATCTTCTTTTCTAAACCATAGGCCTGAATAATGACTTGTCGAATCCAACTTGCAATAGTGGACTTCGACGCTGCCTGGCCCTTCCTTGGGCCCTGTGGCAGAATAAGCAGACAATCAGTCTTTCGTATCTGAGCCGGAGCTTGCAGATAAACCTTTACCGCTCTTACAACATCTAGAGAGTGTAGACTCTTTTCCTCCGCAGACTGCGGATCTGGAAAAAAAGACGGTAGGACTATATCTTGATTCAGATGAAATCCTGAAACCACCTTAGGTAAGAAAGTTGGGTGAGGCCGCAGCACCACCCTATCTTCATGAATAATCATATACGGTTCTTAACACGAAAGAGCCGCCAATTCCGATACCCTCCTTGCTGAGGATATGGCTACGAGAAAAAACAGTGACTTAAAGAAGCATGGTGTAATGGTTCAAAAGGTAGCTTCTGTAAAACAGACAATACCAAATTCAAATCCCATGGGCACACGGGAGACCGGCGGATTCAAACGCAGTGCTCCCTGAACAAAAGTCCGGACTAGGGAATGAGAGGCAAGTGGTTTTTGAAAGAATACCGACAAGGCCGAGATCTGGCCCTTAATAGTGCTCAAGGCCAACTTCATATATAAGCCCAACTGAAGAAAGGCAAGAATCCTATTAATGGCATACTTCCTAGGATGCCATCTTCTGGGTTCAGACCAGGAAACATATGCATTCCAGATTCTGTAGTAGATGAGCCTGGAGGCCGGCTTCCTAGCATTAACCAGAGTGAATAGGACTGGCCCTGAGAGCCTACGTTTCCTCAGAATGTGGGTCTCAACAGCCAAACCGTAAAATTTAGACTTTGTAAGGCAGGATGGAATATTGGACCCTGCGATAGTCGGTCCGAGCGTAGTGGGAGAAGCCAAGGTCTTCCTACTGCCATCTTTATGATTTCTGCATACCAGGCAGGGGTCAAGTCCTGGGGGAAAAAGTGTGGGAACTCCCACCCAAGATCCACTCCCCCACCAAAAAAAAAATGATACGCTCATATACATAATTACTAAACCGCATGCTTTTTTTTTTTTTAGATCCACTGTACCTTAGTAATCCATTATTTTACTGGCCGCTTCCTGTATATGGATTCATCGGGTAGTGTGTTGGTATTCCCTCACTTCCTCGATGCTGCAATGTCTGACACTACCCGATGAATCCATATACATGAAGCGGCCAGTAACATAAAGGATTACGAAGGTTCGCCTGCCCCTGACAGTGACTCGAGCTGGGCATCGCCGCTTAGTGAAGGATTGGCTCGGGCAGCTGGGCTGCTCTAGTCCTGCAAAGGGAACTGCGTTCCTGCTGTGAAAAAAGTGCAGGAACTCCGTTCCCACGCATTCCCGCAGGACTTGAGCCCTGATACCAGGGTCTCCTGGGCCAAGCCGGGGAGACCAAAATCACCAGCTTTCCTTCCCTCTTGACTCTTTGAAGGAATCATGGGAGAAGCGGAACTGGAGGGAACGCATAAATCAGAGAATAATGATCCCATAAGATTGTCAGGGCATCCGACCCTTAGGCACAGGGATCTCTTGTTCTTGACACAAAGTTGTCCAGCTTTGCGTTGAACCTGGAAGCCAATAGGTCCACATCCGGGGTACCCCATTTCTAACATATGATTTGAAATATGTCTGGGTGTAGAGACCATTCTCCTGGACTCAGCTGCTGGCAGCTTAAAAAGTCAGCCTGCCAATTTTCTACCCTTGGAATGAAGACCGCAGATAGGCGAGGAATATACATTCTGCCCAGGCCAGGATGTGATTCACCCCTCTTTGGGCATCCAGACTTCTGGTGCCTCCTTGGTGATTGATGTAGGCCACGGCTGTAGCATCGTCGGACTGAATCCGAACAGGCCAACCCCGCAGTCTATAAGACCAGACTCTGAGGGCCAGATGAATTGCCCGAATTTCTAGAATGTTTATGGGTAGGAGCTTTTCAGCTCCAGACCACTTCGCCTGGGCAGATGCCTCTTCTAGAATTGCCCCCCAGCCTAGAAGACTGGCGTCTGTGGTTACCAATTTCCAGGTAACCGGAGTGAAGGATTTTCCTTTTGACAGTCTTTGGGGGAGCAACCACCAATTGAGGCTCTGGCGAACCTTTGGAGATAAGATCATAGGAAGATCCAGGGCCTGAACATCTTTGTTCCAAGCGGACAAAATTCTGCCCTGTAACGGCCTTGAGTGAAACTGGGCGTAAGGAACAGCCTCGAATGAGGCTACCATCTTCCCCAATAATCTCATGCATATACAGATGGAAGGCCTTCTCTTTGCCTTTATCACTCGGACCAAGTCTCCTATGGCTTTTGCCTTTGGCTTGGGAAGTAATACCTTGCTTTGGGACGTGTCTATATTCATGCCCAAATACTCTAGCCTTCTTTGAGGCTGCAAGGAGGATTTTTCCAGATTAAGGACCCAGCCTAGGTACTCTAGGTATTCCATTTTGCTGTGCACATTGTGGCACAAGCATGCACTTGACTGATCTATGATCAACAGATCGTCCAGATAGACTGTTACTGCTATGCCCCCTGCCCTTAGCCTTGCCACAGCCGGGGCCAGTGGCGGTGCGTCTATAGAGGGCGCTGGAGCGCTGCCCCCTCTGGCTCTCGCACCGCCACTGCATTGCATTGCATGAATCTATGTTATTGTTGCCGGCCGCTGCCGCAACTATTCAGATGGCCGGACAGTGAGCGCCGACTACCTAAATAATGGCAGCTGGTTGGCTGTGCGGAAGTGCCAGCGGCTCTGATAGGCTTTCCGAGTACAGCCCTCGGCTCCCGGATGTCTTATCCTCGGGACGTACGGAGGGTGTGTTCCCTGAATAAGACTGACGGACGTCTCAGCCAATCAGGTTCACCGATTCTGGTTATCGGTAACCTGATTGGCTGAAGCGTCATCGAGGGCGGGAGAAGACATCGAGGGACGTGGAAGAAGAAAGGTAAGTGCCGGGCGGGGGGGTATTTTGCAGGGCACAGCGGTGACAATGGGCACAGAGGCGACAATGGGTACAGTGGTGACAAAGGGCACAGTGGCATCAATGGGTACAGTGGTGACAAAGGGCACAGTGGCATCAATGGGCACAGTGGTGACAATGGGCACAGTGACAACAATTAAAGGGCACAGTGACATGCAGAGTGGCAACAATGGGCACAGTGGCGACAATTAAAGGGCACAGTGGCGACAATTAAAGGGCACAGTGGTGACAATTGGCACAGTGGCAACAATTGAGTGGCACAGTGGCTGCGTTTGATGGCATGGCACAGTGGTGACAATTGATGGCACAGTGGCTGTGTTTGATGACATGGCACAGTGACTGCGTTTGATGGCATGGCACAGTGACTGTGTTTGATGGCATGGCACAGTGACTGCGTTTGATGGCATGGCACAGTGACTGCGTTTGATGGCATGGCACAGTAGTGCAAATTGATGGCACAGTGACTGCGTTTGATGGTATTGCACAGTGGTGACAATTGATGGCACAGTGACTGCGTTTGATGGCATGGCACAGTGACTGCGTTTGATGGCATGGCACAGTAGTGCAAATTGATGGCACAGTGACTGCGTTTGATGGTATTGCACAGTGGTGACAATTGATGGCACAGTGACTGCGTTTGATGGTATTGCACAGTGGTGACAATTGATGGCACAGTGACTGCGTTTGATGGCATGGCACAGTGGTGACAATTGATGGCACAGTGGCTGCGTTTGATGGGCACAGCGAGACTGCAATTTTTTTCTTTTTTTTTCGTTTGCGCCCCCCCAAAAATGTTGAGCACCCCTGAAGGGTGGAAACAACTGTCAGGACAGACTCAATGCGGAAGGAGCGAATGTTCAGAAACTGATTCAGACTTTTCAGATCTAAGATAGGCTTGACATCCCCGTTTGGTTTGGGAACCGTGAAAAGGTTTGAGTAAAACCCTGATCCCTGATCCTCTGGGGTTAACTCCATGATTTCCCCTTGGGACAACAGGCGTTCCAATGCCAACAACAAAGGCCTTCTTTTTTCTGGAACTTTGGCAATTCTTGATCTCAGAAAACGGGGTGGCGGAAGTTCTCTGAATTCTATTTTGTAGCCTGAGGACAACATGGAGATGACCCACTTGTCCCGAACTTCGTCCCGCCAGGCGTTTGCAAATTGCAGCAGCCTTCCCTCCCACGCGGCCGAACGGGGGCATCCCATTTAGAGGGAAGTTTTGGGGTTCTGCTTAGACTTTGAACCCCAAGTCCTTTTCTGCCCTTTGGCTTGGCTCTGGGCCTTTCCCCTAGTGTTAGAGAGGGGAGGCCGTCGCCACTGCCTGGAGAATGAGGTTCCAGGGGCTGGAGAAAGAGAACACTTAAATGAAGGACGTTTACTCTTCATTTTTTACCGGCAACAGAGTAGAGGTCATCTCCAAACAGGCGTCCTCCCTCAAAGGGAAACGCTGCCATGTATTTTTTGCAAGAAACCTCAGCCTCCCAATGTTTTAAACAAATGAACCTGCGCATGTGTACCTGCAGGAGATTCAAGCGGGATGCTTGCTGAGCAGAGTCCATAATCGCATCAATCGCAAAACACAAGGCCTTAGGAAGGTCCTCATAAACCTCAATCTCCTCTGTAGGGAGGAGGTTAATCATCTGCTTCATTTGTTCCCTGAGGAACTACACCAATAGCTGCAACAGGCGCTTTACCTGACTTTAGTCTCATGTTTACTTTTTTACTAGGGGATTCAGTCCGACGGAATTCAAAGAATGTTCCACTCGTAGCAACGGCTTTCAGCAGTTATCAGCCGTTAGCCCAAGTTATCGGTTATTAACCACTTAAGGACCCCTTCACGCCGATATACGTCGGCAGAATGGCACGGCTGGGCACATCAACGTATAGGTCCTTTAAGCCCAGCCGTGGGGTCGCGGGCGCACGCCTGCGGCGCGCTCCCGCGGCCTGGTCCGAAGATCCGTGACCGCGGGACTCGTGGACCCGATCGCCGCTGGAGTCCCGCAATCGGTCCCTGGAGCTTCCCCGTTCTTCACTGTGGCTCCGTCATCGATCGTGTCATCCCTTTTATAGGGGGACACAATCGATGATGTCACACCTACAGCCACACCCCCCTACAGTTGTAAACACACTTCATGGAAAACACATAAGCCCAACAGCGCCCCCTGTGGTTAACTCCCAAACTGCAACTGTCATTTTCACAATAAACAATGCATTTTAAATGCATTTTTTGCTGTGAAAATGACAATGGTCCCAAAAATGTGTCAAAATTGTCTGAAGTGTCCGCCATAATGTCGCAGTCACGAAAAAAATCGCTGATTGCCACCATTAGTAGTAAAAAAAAAAAAAATTATAAAAATGCAATAAAACTATCCCCTATTTTGTAAACGCTATAAATTCGCTATAAAATCGATAAACGCTTATTACAATTTTTTTTTACCAAAAATAGGTAGAAGAATACGTATCGGCCTAAACTGAGGAAAATAAATAATGTTTTATATATTTTTGGGGGATATTTATTATAGCAAAAAGTAAAAAATATTGAATTTTTTTTCAAAATTGTTGCTCTATTTTTGTTTATAGCGCAAAAAATAAAAACCGCAGAGGTGATCAAATACCACCAAAAGAAAGCTCTATTTGTGGGAAAAAAAGGACGCCAATTTTGTTTGGGAGCCACGTCGCACGACCGCGCAATTCTCATTTAAAGCGATCCAATGCCGAATCGCAAAAAGGGGCCGGGTCTTTTTCCTGCATTTTGGTCCGGGTCTTAAGTGGTTAACAGCAGATATTGGTAGATAACAGCAATTATCAGCAAGCAACGATGGTGCCAAATTATCAGCCATCAGCAGCAGCTCTCAGCCGGTAGAAGCAGTTATCAGCAAACAAAGGCGATTATCAGCAGTCAGCGTCAGTTGTCGGCAAATATCGGCAGCTATCATTAAGTGGTTATCAACAAGTAGCGATAATTATCAACAGCAGTTATCAGCGAGTAGCAGCAATTATCCGCAAGTAATGGCAGTTATCAGCAAGTAGCATCGTTTATCAACAAGTAGCATCAATTATCAGCAAGTAGCAGCAGTTATCAGTGATTAGCGGTAGATATCAGCAAATAGCGGCACTTGTCAGTAAGAAGCGGCAGTTATCAGCAAGCAACAGCATTTATCATCAAGCAGAAGCCATCATCAGCCAGCAGAGATGGCGGCAACTTCCAGGGAACAGCAGCCAATATCAATAGGTGGAAGTCGCCCTCAGCAAGTGCCGGCAGGTAGCAGAAGTTATCAGTCACCTGAGTATATCCCAGGATCCCAAAACCCTCCACGACCGTCAGATCAAATAAGCAGCGGGGGACACAGCGCCTAAGAGCTTGAGAGCCAGGGGGAGACAGAGGAGGCAGGAGGCAGAGGCACTAGGTCAGCTGTGGGTGTCGGGGAGCCGAGGTATCAGGGTGGAAGCTGCGGGTGGTCCCGCTGTCATTCATACCTCCCACACAGCGGCGGCTCACTCTCCCCTCACCTCCGGCGTTGGTGGGAACTATAGGTGGATGAGCGGAGACAGAGCTCTGGAGTTCGGTAAGAGCTGCTACATGCCGGAGCTCCTCCCTCCACCCCCTCGTAGGTCTGACAGGGACACTTGACCCATGTTCCATGTTTGGCTCACGTCCTGAATTTGGTGGTGCAGCGGTTCTTGTGCAGGTACCCAGGCTTACAGGATCTCCTGAGGCAGATCAGAAAAGTCTGTGATCATATAATGCCAGTGCTCGGCTGGCTGACTTTCAAAGGGAATGCAACCTCCCCACCAACCACCTCATTTGTGACATGCCCAACTCAACGTTGGCAATGCTGCAGCGGCTGCACATGCAGCAGAGGGCTATCAATGAGCACCTGTGTGAGTATGGCACCAGGACAGGGTCAGGGGAGCTTGGCTTTTTTTCACCACGCCAGTGGCTACTGATCAAGGATGCATGCACTGTCCTGTCACCATTTGAGGAGGCCACGATGATGGTGAGCAGTGACAATGCATGCATCAGTGATAAATGAAAAAAAATACTGCGCTATATGTGAACAAATAAATAAGCCGCAACTAAAAGGTGAAAATACACACCAAAATGACAATAAAAAGGGATGTAGCTCCGCTGCTGTGACATATAAATTATATATAATAGATATATATAAATGAATAAAAATGTGATTAATATTAATGCATAAATGAATATACAGCTAATATTTAGTGAGTGACATATAATGTGAAAACGTTGAAAAAAAGGTAAAAAAAGTCCAGAAACAACACCAAATAATCTTCTTAAGTGATTCAAATGAAGAAAATCCACCACCAAAAAGTGGTAAGCGTATATCCCTTACGGTGCATTCACTTTTTTGGTGGTGGATTTTCTTCATTTGAATAACTTAAGAAGATTATTTGGTGTTGTTTCTGGACTTTTTTTACCTTTTTTTCAACATTTTCACATTATTTGTCACTCATTAAATATTATCTGTATATTCGATTATGCATTAACTAGATGCCGACCAGCCGCCGCAGTTCTACGGTGGCAGGTTGGCTCTCCTGCGCGAGAGCCCGTAGCTCTACGTCGGCTCTCGAAGCGGCCCCCGCTCGCTCCTGACTCCCGCGCGCATGCCCGGCGGTCGCGATCACCGCCGGGCACCCGCCATCACCGCCGGGCACCCGCGATCGCTCGTTTACAGAGCGAGAACCGGGAGCTGTGTGTAAACACACAGCTCCCGGTCCTGTCAGGGGGGGAAATGCTGATCTTCTGTTCATACAATGTATGAACAGCGATCAGTCATTTCCCCTAGTGAGTCCTACAGTTAGAACACACCCAGGGAACATACTTAACCCCTTCCCCGCCCCCTAGTGTTAACCCCTTCCCTGCCAGTGGCATTTTTATAGTAATCAATGCATTTTTATAGCACTGATCGCTATAAAAATGCCAATGGTCCCAAAAATGTGTCAAAAGTGTCCGAAGTGTCCGCCGTATTGTTGCAGTACCGAAAAAAATCGCTGATCGCTTTTTTTAATAAAAATGCCATAAAACTACCCCCTATTTTGTAAACGCTATAAATTTTGCGCAAACCAATCGATAAACGATTATTGCGATTTTTTTTTTTTTTACCAAAAATAGGTAGAAGAATACGTATCGGCCTAAACTGAGGGAAAAAAAGTGTTTTTTTATATATTTTTGGGGGATATTTATTATAGCTAAGTAAAAAATATTGCATTTTTTTTTCAAAGTTGTCTCTCTATTTTTGTTTATAGCGCAAAAAATAAAAACCGCAAAGGTGATCAAATACCACCAAAAGAAAGCTCTATTTGTGGGAAAAAAAGGACGCCAATTTTGTTTGGAAGCCGCGTCGCACGACCGCGCAATTGTCTGTTAAAGCGACGCAGTCCCGAATAGCAAAAACTGGCCCGGTCCTTTAGCTGCCTAAAGGTCCGGGTCTTACGTGGTTAAAGGAATGCTTCATTTTTATTGTTTCACTTTAAGCATTATTAAAATCACTGCTCCCGAAAAAAAAAAATTTTGGCATTGATACATGTCCCCTGGGGCAGGACCCGGGTCCCCAAACACTTTTTATGACAATAACTTGCATATAAGCCTTTAAAATTAGCACTTTAGATTTTTCTTGTTTTTCACTTTAACGGTGTTTGCGCGTTCGAACAAGCTTTTTGCCTATTCGCATGTCCGCTGCGAACTGAACCGGCTCATCCCTAATGTTGACCAACCCCTGAGCCTAATAGATGGCTAGCCAGATCTTTCCACTGTGTGTATACAATCTCTCATCATTGTTTATTCTCCCTCCAGCACCAGACTGACCGTGACTTACAAAGGAGATAAATACACGATCGACCTCGATCTCCTGGACTTTGGTGCGGCATACACAGCAGTGCTGAGGGAGGTCAGTAACATTTTGGCTTTTCAGAGAATCCTACGGCCCCGTTATTGATAGAAGAATCAATTTTGTTTTCACTCTTTTTTTTTTTTCATAATACATTTTATTGAAACAAATAAAAAATAGAAAAACATACAAAGTTTTGACCTATAAAAAACAAACCGACTTCAGGAACAAAGCAGTATAATGGATAAAGCATAACAAAGTTCTAAACATCAAACAATCACAGAAACATTTGTGGAGACAAGATCTCGAATGTATATATATATATAATTCAAATGTGGAACAGGGGGGGCGTGTTTTATGTAAATCACTTGTGACCCGACGTGATTGACGTTTTTCACGAACGGCGCATGCGCCGTCCGTGGACATATCCCAGTGTGCATTGCTCCAAAGTACACCGCAAGAACGTATTGGTTTCGACGTGAACGTAAATGACGTCCAGCCCCATTCACGGACGACTTACGCCAACAATGTAAAATTTTTAGAATTCGACGCGGAAACGACGTCCATACTTAACATTGGTACGCCGCATGTACGCCTCATATAGCAGGGGTAACTTTACGCCGGGAAAAGCCTAACGTAAACGGCGTATCTGTACTGCGTTGGCCGGGCGTACGTTCGTGAATTAGTGTATCTAGCTGATTTACATATTTCTAGGCTGTAACGGAATGACCCGGGACACCCAAAGATTTTGTGAGGATGGGGGATACTCCTGTGTCAGCGTCACTGATAACTCTTGGGTCTGAGTCTACCCTGTGCCCTTTGGGCATGGGGTGGCAAGTGAATCATAATTCATGTATTACATGAGATGGGACATCACTGATAGTTCGTATTGCAGGATTTTGAGATACTGCAAGATGTTGGCCCAACCAGTCAATAGTGACTCATTCTATGATTAGCCCTGACTAGTGACATGCTAATTGAGTCAGGACCTGGAAGACATTTCATTGTCCTTGTGTAAAGGTGTTGTAACGGACAGGTGTTAATCCAGGTCTGCTCCCAGAACTCTAATTATGCATGCTAAATACTGTTTATGTGTGATAACACTGTCAAAAGCCTAGTGATGCTCAGAGGTGTGAATAGGTGTCAAGCTGTATGCGGAGACGGAACATCTGCCTAGGGAACTCAGTGTGTGATGGGATTTTGTTTGTTATGCTGTTAATTAAGGAATGTGCAGTGATTAGACATGATAATTATAGGCCAGCACCGACCTGTCTAGAATGTTTAAGTAATTAGCCTTGGTGTGTGATTAGGGGGGTGGAGATCTCATTGCCCCTTTGAATACTGTCAAATGCCTTGTACTGCATATAAAGCTCAGAAGAAATCATTAAAGTTGTTATTACATTTGGAACAAGCACAGAGCTGTGTCTCGTCTTGATTCTGGGAAATGGGAGGCCTGCTGGTTTGACTGTGTGTCAGATGAGCTGTTGTGGATGGAAGGTCGTAAACGGTGGTGACCGTTACATAGGCGTAAATCAGCGTACACGCCCCTAGCGGCCAGCGTAAATATGCAGTTAAGATCCGACGGCGTAAGAGACTTACGCCGGTCGGACCTAATACAAATCTATGCGTAACTGATTCTAAGAATCAGGCGCATAGATACGACGGCTCGGACTCAGAGTTACGACGGCGTATCTGGAGATACGCCGGCGTAACTCGTACGAGAATCTGGGCCATAGTGTATATGAAAAAAATATTAAAAAAAAAACACTTTTCCTTTGTTAATTGCCCCCCCACCCTGCAGACTTCACAGGACCCGTGGCTCTGACCCCTCATGTCCGCCACACACTGAGGAACGGTCTGCCAGCCCAGGGCGGTCCGAAGGTCAACAATCACCGCCACTCATCCCAAGCAGGGAAATAATAGGAGGACTGATGATTGATGGCCGGAGTTAAGGCCGGACCTGAATGATTAACCAGAAACTGGGAGAAGAAGAAAAGGAAGATGTGAAGGAGGAACGTCGCTCTTCCTTGGAGGACTGCGCAGAGGGAAAGGAGCAACCATGGGGACAGGTAATGGACCTCTGCAGATCTGTACTCGTATTGTCTGCTGCAGCCGTGTGTTTAGAAATAGTGGGCCAGATTCTCAGAAGAGTTACGACGGTGTATCTCAGGAAACACCGTCGTATCTCTGTTTCTGAGCCGGGTATCTATGCGAGTGATTCCTAGAATCATTTTCGCATAGATACGGCGTAGATCCGACAGGTGTAAGTCACTTACACCGTCGGATCTTAGATGTAATTATACGCTGGCCGCTAGGTGGCGTTTACGTTCAGTTCTCATATGACTATACAAATGAGCCTGATACGCCGATTCCCGAACAAATTTGCGCCGCGTCGTCTGCGTTTACGTAGTTTCCGTAAGCGTAAGGTTACACCTGCTATATGAGGGGTAACCTTACGCCAGTCCGCCGTATGCCATGTTAAGTATGGCGTTGGGTCAGCGTCGTCTTTTTCCGTCGGTTACGTCATTTTACTAAGTCGTCCGCGAATACGACTTTACCTCAATGACGCTCACGTCGGCGTCATTGACGTTTTCCGTTGTGAGCTGGAGCATGCGCACTGGGCTATTTTTCCGCCCGGCGGATGCGCAGTTCGAACGGCGCGGGTGCGCGCTTAATTTGAATATAAGCCGCCCCCTTTGAATTACGCGGCCATACGCCGGGCCATTTACACTACGCCACCGCAAATTACGGAGCAAGTGCTTGGAGAATACGGCACTTGCTCCAGTAAGTTACGGTGGCGTAAATGGCTTACACTACGCCGCCGCCGATTCTATTAGAATCTGGCCCAGTAACAATAATAATTCTTAGATTGTAAGCTCTGAGGATCAGGGCCCTCTGATTCCTTCTGTATTGAATTGTATTGTAACTGTACTGTCTGCCCCAACATTGTAAAGTGCCGCGTAAACTGTTGGCGCCATATAAATCCTGTATAAAAATAACAAATGTAACAACTATTATTATTATTCTTCCAATGAAAGAATAACGGAGAATATTTGGGGAAATGTATCGCTTTCGTGTCATAAAAAAAAAATCAAAAGCAAATGTTTCTTATTTTCTTGCAAAACAAATTTTTTTATATTTTGCGTCTTTAAGGTCAGTTTACTAAGGACTCATTTACACGCCGCAATGTGCGTCATTCTGTGCATAACGCAAGCGCACTGGTGTGCGGCGCGAACATGCGCTGCCGTGCGCTGCAATGCTTTGATAAAACATATTGCAGTGATTTGTTTTTTTCCCCCCTCACTTCTTTAATTTCATTCTGTGTGTTGCCGGACATTGCAATCTGTTAGAGCGCGGCGATGGCGTCCTACGTATGTTCCTCACTTTGTAACAATGTTCCGTATTTACTTGTAAATTTTGTTATTTTTTATATTTAAAGCGTCTTTGAGGTCAGTTTACTAAGAGCTCATTTATACCACACAATGCACATTATTGTGTGTACTGTATAATACTGTCGTGGTCAGTGTAGTGTAGTGGTCAGTTCAGTGGTCAGTGTAGTGTAGCGGTCAGTGTTGTGTAGTGGGCAGAGCAGTGGTCAGTGTAGTGCAGTGGACAGTGTAGTGGTTGTCAGTGTTGTGTAGTGGACAGAGCAGTGGTCAGTGTTGTGTAGTGGACAGAGCAGTGGTCAGTGTAGTGTAGTGGTCAGTGTTGTGTAGTGGACAGAGCATTTGTCAGTGTAGTGGTCATTGTGTAGTGGACAGAGCAGTGGTCAGTGTAGTGTAGTGGTCAGTGTAGTGTAGTGGACAGAGCATTTGTCAGTGTAGTGGTCATTGTGTAGTGGACAGAGCAGTGGTCAGTGTAGCGGTGGTCAGTGTAGTGTAGTGGACAGAGCAGTGGTCAGTGTAGTGCAGTGGACAGAGCATTTGTCAGTGTAGTGGTCATTGTGTAGTGGACATAGCAGTGGTCAGTGTAGCGGTGGTCAGTGTAGTGTAGTGGACAGAGCAATGGTGGTCAGTGTTGTGTAGTAGACAGAGCAGTGGTCAGTGTAGCGTAGTGGACAGAGCACTGGTCAGTGTAGTGTAGCGGTCAGTGTAGTGTAGTGGTCAGAGCAGTGGTTGTTGTAGTGGTGGTCAGTGTAGTGTAGTGGAGAGAGCAGTGGTCAGTGTAATGTAGTGGTCAGTGTAGTGTAGTGGACAGAGCAGTGGTCAGTGTAATGTAGTGGACAGAGCAGTGGTCAGTGTAATGTAGTGGTCAGTGTAGTGTAGTGGACAGAGCAGTGGTCAGTGTAATGTAGTGGTCAGTGTAGTGTAGTGGACAGAGCAGTGGTCAGTGTAGTGTAGTGGACAGAGCAGTGGTCAGTGTAATGTAGTGGTCAGTGTAGTGTAGTGGACAGAGCAGTGGTCAGTGTAGTGTAGTGGACAGAGCAGTGGTCAGTGTAGTGTAGTGGACAGAGAAGTGGTCAGTGTAATGTAGTGGTCAGTGTAGTGTAGTGGACAGAGCAGTGGTCAGTGTAGTGTAGTGGACAGAGCAGTGGTCAGTGTAATGTAGTGGTCAGTGTAGTGTAGTTGACAGAGCAGTGGTCAGTGTAGTGTAGTGTACAGAGCAGTGGTCAGTGTAGTGTAGTGGACAGAGCAGTGGTCAGTGTAGTGTAGTGGACAGAGAAGTGGTCAGTGTAATGTAGTGGTCAGTGTAGTGTAGTGGACAGAGCAGTGGTCAGTGTAGTGTAGTGGACAGAGCAGTGGTCAGTGTAATGTAGTGGTCAGTGTAGTGTAGTGGACAGAGCAGTGGTCAGTGTAGTGTAGTGGACAGAGCAGTGGTCAGTGTAGTGTAGTGGACAGAGAAGTGGTCAGTGTAATGTAGTGGTCAGTGTAGTGTAGTGGACAGAGCAGTGGTCAGTGTAATGTAGTGGTCAGTGTAGTGTAGTGGACAGAGCAGTGGTCAGTGTAGTGTAGTGGACAGAGCAGTGGTCAGTGTAATGTAGTGGTCAGTGTAGTGTAGTGGACAGAGCAGTGGTCGTTGTAGTGGTGGTCAGTGTAGTGTAGTGGACAGAGCAGTGGTCAGTGTAATGTAGTGGACATTGTCGTTTTTAACGTCATTAAAAATGGTCGTGTGTGGGCTTTAACGACGTGAAAAAACGTGCATGCTCAGAAGCAAGTTATGAGACGGGAGCGCTCGTAAAACTAGCGTTCGTAATGGAGATAGCACATTCATCACGCTGTAACAGACTGAAAAGCGCAAATCGTCTTTTACTAACACGGAATCAGCAAAAGCAGCTGTAACGGCTACCCAAGTAGTGTGAGGGTCTCAGCCGTTGGAGACGTCCTTTTCCCTGGCAAGCTGCGATATGCAGGTACCGCCGGTATATCCCATCGAACGCCCTTCCAAGAAACGAGACGGGCTACGTTTGAAGGGTCAAGCAGACTGACTTTATTTGCCACATTTTTCCTCCTTATATCTGGTTACAACTGTACAGAAACAAATGACACTCCCCCCCCCCAGGGGGACTTCAATACACACACTTTGAAACAATGACATTCCCTTGAGCCAATCAGCTTGATCAGACAATAGAATTCAATTAACCTTTAAAACAATTATACACTCACACATAACAGCCTCCGTATTCTGAAGGGATTAACTAAACAATGGAGAGTCAATTAGCTATGTAAAGGGACTATTAGCATTCAACAGTGAAGAGTCCCTTGCATGATTAACCCTTTGAGCTCAGAATACAATGTGGTAAATCCAACTGTAACAAGTCCTGCAGTTATTATCAATGTCCAGGCAGAATAGTCCATAATCCGTTACACTGCCCCCCTTTTGTGGAACACTCCGGCAGACCCGGATTGATCCTTTTCGGATCAACTTGGGGATGTCCGGTCTGCTGTTAGGGTAAAAGTTCCGTTTGCCTGGACAGTCCGTCAGCCTTCCCATTGGCTTACCAGGTCGGTAGCTGATGGTGACGGTGAATAATAGAATTCAGTTCTGGAACAGTCACTTGCTTTGCTCTCTCAATGGCTCCCAAAACCTGTTGCTGATGCTCTTGGGACAGATACGGCACCACCTGGAAGCAAATCCCATTTAATCTTTTGACAATTTCCGCCTGTTTGTGCATTTCAATGTTCAAGCCACGGGACATCTCATAATACATGACATAGTGTCGTTGCATCTCTGATTTCTCACTGGCCAACTTGTCACATTCCCATTTTAGACTGTGATATTGTGCCGGATCTACAGTACATGTCGGGGAAGGTAGTCTCACCCGGTTCTCAGCAGCAAGCGGGTTGATTCCAGCAACGCGGGTGGTCATGGGACAAGCAGCAGCAGGTGTAGGTAAATAAGCCGAAGTCAGAGGGCCAATGTCGTTGCCCAGCACCACCTCGGCAGGTAGGTTGTCCATGATACCAACTGTGGTCTTTCCTGACCCGGCTCCCCAGTCTAAGTGCACCCGGGTGGTGGGTACGCGAAATACAGCACCCCCTGCGACCCGGACGGCAACTGTGCGAGTGGACACGTTCTCTGGCTTTACCAGATGTTTTTGAATCAGAGTGATAGTAGTCCCGGAATCTCTTAAGCCTTGTGCTACTTGTCCATTCACTCGTACCTCCTGACGGTGATGCTGACGGTTATCCGGAGAGGCAGCTTGTATTGGGTCTGCCTCATACCAAATTCCCAGACATTCCTCAGGGCCCCCCTCGGTCTCCAGGCAGTGGGCCGCAGAGGGACGTGATGGAGTGACCTCTGTGTTAGGTTCTGTGCGTCTCCAATTGTTATTTGTAGCTCTCAAAGGGCAATAACGAGCAATATGTCCCGTGTCGCTGCAGTGATGGCACGTCACCCTAGGCGAATCCCGGGGGTAGTTTCTAGGCCCCTGAGGACGTGGTGGGACTGGAGCCCGAAACTCTGGGCGTGGGGTGACGGTTGGAGTACGCGGTTCTACCTCATGAGCCAGCCGTGTAGTACCCTGGCTTACTTTCCTTGTTTCCGCGTACTCATCTGCTAGCCGAGCCGCCTCGTTTAAGTTAGCGGGCCGGCGATCTCGTACCCAGTCTTGTACGTCTGCGGCCAGGTCTTGGAAGAAATGTTCCATTAGGAACAGCTGCAATACTTCCTCCCCGGTGTTGGCCTTGCACCCTTGGACCCAAAGGGATGCCACCCTTTGTAACTGGTTGGCCCATTCCATGTGGGAGTCCACAGCCATCTTCTTGGACTCCCGGAAGCGCCGGCGGTAGGCTTCTGGCGTTACGGCATATCGGGTTAGCAGCGCCTTTTTAACTTGCTGATATTGTAAAATATCCTCTGGAGCGAGAGCCCGAAAGGCTTCATTGGCTTTGCCCGACAATTTCCCCGACAAAATAGTGACCCATTGGTCTGGTGGTACCTGGTGTAGTGAGCACTGCCTCTCAAAGTCCGCCAAATATCCATCGATTTCCTCCTCACTTTCTACAAAAGCTTTAAATGCAGTGAACGGTATTTTCTTTCCTGTAGCAGCGGGTGGGGGGGTAGGAACTGCAGGTGTAATGGGCTGTCTCGCTCTTACCAGTTCCAGTTCTTGTCCCCTCTTCGTTTGTATCTCTTCCCTTGCTTCCCGGAACAGCTGGTTGATTAGTTCCACGGACGTTTCTGGATACAAGGATAATCTCCGCTGTACAATCCCAGTAATTACATCTTCCTCGCTGACCGGTGCAAGGGGCTCTGTTCCTTCCATGGATCCATCCATTTCGTCCAGCTCCAGCAGGTCAGCTATCAGCTCCCTCCGTGGTCTGTTGCTGGCGCTCCTACCACGACTCTCCAATAGATCTTTTAGTGTGGATCTTTTCAGCCTGGCGTACTGCGACTCCATTCAGCACTTGCTCTTAGGATAAAAGGACCATCCCACCGCTGCCAACCAATGTAACGGCTACCCAAGTAGTGTGAGGGTCTCAGCCGTTGGAGACGTCCTTTTCCCTGGCAAGCTGCGATATGCAGGTACCGCCGGTATATCCCATCGAACGCCCTTCCAAGAAACGAGACGGGCTACGTTTGAAGGGTCAAGCAGACTGACTTTATTTGCCACATTTTTCCTCCTTATATCTGGTTACAACTGTACAGAAACAAATGACACTCCCCCCCCCCCCCCAGGGGGACTTCAATACACACACTTTGAAACAATGACATTCCCTTGAGCCAATCAGCTTGATCAGACAATAGAATTCAATTAACCTTTAAAACAATTATACACTCACACATAACAGCCTCCGTATTCTGAAGGGATTAACTAAACAATGGAGAGTCAATTAGCTATGTAAAGGGACTATTAGCATTCAACAGTGAAGAGTCCCTTGCATGATTAACCCTTTGAGCTCAGAATACAATGTGGTAAATCCAACTGTAACAAGTCCTGCAGTTATTATCAATGTCCAGGCAGAATAGTCCATAATCCGTTACAGCAGCCCCAAGGGTGGCGTCATCCGCATGGAACTTCCCCTTTATAGTGCCGTCATACATGTTGTACGTCACCGCGCTTTGCTAGAGCATTTTCTTTGTTCACAATCGTGTGTAGGCAAGGCCATTATAATGATCGGGTTGAAAAAAAAATTACGTTTTTTCTAGACCCTTAAAAACTTCATTTTTTAGAACTCGAAAAACGGTTGTGTGTACGCGGCATTAGAATTGCCCCTTTTCCATTTTACTGTGTTTCCCCGAAAATAAGACCTAGCGTTATTTTCCAGAAGGGCTGTAATATAAGCCCTACCCAGAAAATAAGCCCTAGTTTAACCACTTAAGACCCGGACCTTTAGGCAGCTAAAGGACCCGGCCAGTTCTTGCGATTCGGCACTGCATCGCTTTAACTGACAATTGCGCGGTCGTGCGACGTGGCTCCCAAACATAATTGATGTCCTTTTTTCCCCACAAATAGAGCTTTCTTTTGGTGGTATTTGATCACCTCTGCGGTTTTTATTTTTTGCGCTATAAACAAAAATAGAGCGACAATTTTGAAAAAAATTCAATGGCCCAGATTCAGGTAGATCCGAGCAATATTTGCGTGGGCAAAGAGCAAATATTTTTCTCTGCGCCCACGCAAATATTGCGTTTTGCCCACGATTCACGGAGCAGTTGCTCCGTAAATTGCGCGGGCGATATGCTAAACAGCCGGGCGTAAGGCTGCCTAATGTAAATGAACCCGCCGGGGGCGGGAATCATTTAAATTAGGCGCGCTCCCGCGCCGAGCGAACAGCGCATGCTCCGTCGGGAAACTTTCCCGACGTGCATTGCGGCAAATGACGTCGCAAGGACGTCATTTGCTTCTAAGTGAACGTGAATGGCGTCCAGCGCCATTCACGGTTCACTTACGTAAACGACGTGAAATTTAAATTTCACGAGCGGGAAGCGCAGCTATACTTTAGCATTGGTTGCCCCTGCCATTAGCAGGAGCAGCCTTATGCTAAAGTCGCCGTACGGAAACTCCGTACCTTGCGTACGCAGGGCCCGCGCAACTTTTGTGAATCGGTGGTAGTATGCAATTTGCATACTATACGCCGATCACAATGGCCGCGTCCCCTAGCGGCCAACGCAAGAATGCAGCCTGGGATGTGAAGGCATAAGGAGGCTTATGTCTGTCACATCCTAGGCTGCAGTCGGTGTAACGAGGTTCCTGAATCAGGAGCACTCGTTACACCGGAGCAAGTAAGCCCTTGCGCCGCGCAACCTATGGTTGCGCGGGCGCAAGTGCTTCTTGAATCTGGCCCAATATTTTTTACTTTTTGCTATAATAAATATCCCCCAATAAGCGTTTATCGGTTGGTTTGCACAAAATGTATAGGGTTTACAAAATAGGGTGATAGTTTTATTGCATTTTTATTAATTATTATTTTTTTTCTACTAATGGCGGCGATCAGCGTTTTTTTTTTTTTTTTTTTCGTGACTGCGACATTATGGCGGACAACTTCGGACAATTTTGACACATTTTTGGGACCATTGTCATTTTCACAGCAAAAAAATGCTATACAAATGCACTGATTACTGTGAAAATGACAATTGCAGTTTGGGAGTTAACCACAAGGGGGCGCTGAAGGGGTTATGTGTGACCTCATCTGTGTTTCTAACTGTAGGGGGGTGTGGCTGTAGGTGTGACGTCATTGATTGTGATTCCCTATATAAGGGAACACACGATCGATGACGGCGCCACAGTGAAGAACAGGGAAGCTGTGTTTACACACACCTCTCCCCGTTCTACAGTTACGGGGACCGATCGCGGGACTCCAGCGGCGATCGGGTCCGTGGGTCACGGTCACGGAGCTTCGGACTATAACGAAGGTATATGCCACAATTATATTACAGGAACACACACATTGTACATAACACTGTAATAGAGGGGATTATAGGATTGTACAAGCATTCTAACTCAATTCACACCGGGGATTCCTGACAGGCAGGGAGGGGGAGGGGGAGAGAAGACGGCACATTACATGGTAAGACCTACCCCGGAAATAAGCCCTACTGTGTCTTTTGTTAGCGAAATAAATATAAGACCCGAACATATTTTCGGGGGAAACTCGGTATACGCTCCCTCAGAATAAATGTCTTTCATCCCGGGAAGGTCAGGCTGATCGGTAGACGATCTCCAGCTTGACCGGTTTTGATCTTTTGTCTCATAAATGAATATTTGCCCACAGATTGTATTGAGAGGCACTTTCTCCGTCGCTGTCCTTGCAGCATTCGGAGGGTACATGCAGAGTTTCCATCATTCAGCCAACGTACAAAAGGCAAGACGTTTGCCAAGAATGTGTGCCAGTGTACCCGCAGGATACCGGAGTAACGCTTGTCCTCTAGGCTGCTCCCAATGCCATGTCATTGTTAATTGAGGATTTATCGGCATCCTAATACATCGTCTCCCATAAGAGCCACGATTATACTTTGTGTGCAAAACAAGGATTTATGTGTTTACATTACACTACTAGAGCAACCGCCGCCACCCACCATCAGCTCACCGCCAGATCATGTTTTCCTCCAGCTGTGCCCCTACCAGGTAGGGGCACAGCTGGATTCATTAGCAGGCTTTATTGGGGTGCATCTATTTTTGCATCTATTTATTACACGGTCTGTACACCCACTGTGCTGAGTTTCCAGGTCTTTACACCCACTGTGCCCATTATGAGGGGCTCTCACCATCCCTGTGCGGAGTTCCCGGGTCTGTACAACCGCTGTGCCCATTATGAGGGGTTCCAACTTCCCACCATCCCTGTGCTGAGTTCCCGGGTCTGTACACCCGCTGTGCCCATTATGAGGGGTTCCCACCATCCCTGTGCTGAGTTCCCGGGTCTGTACACCCGCTGTGCCCCATTATGAGGGGTTCCCACCATCCCTGTGCTGAGTTCCCGGGTCTGTACACCCGCTGTGCCCATTATGAGGGGTTCCCACCATCCCTGTGCTGAGTTTCCAGGTCTGTACACCCGCTGTGCCCATTATGAGGGGTTCCCTCCATCCCTGTGCTGAGTTCCCGTGTCTGTATACCCGCTGTGCCCATTATGAGGGGTTCCCACCATCCCTGTGCTGAGTTCCTGGGTCTGTACACCCACTGTGCCCCATTATGAGGGGTTCCCACCATCCCTGTGCTGAGTTCCCGGGTCTTTACACCCGCTGTGCCCATTATGAGGGGTTCCCACCATCCCTGTGCTGAGTTCCAGGGTCTGTACACCCGCTGTGCCCATTATGAGGAGTTCCCACCATCCCTGTGCTGAGTTCCCGGGTCTTTACACCCGCTGTGCCCATTATGAAGGGTTCCCACCATTCCTGTGCTGAGTTCCCGGGTCTGTACACCTGCTGTGCCCATTATGAGGGGTTCCCACCATCCCTGTGCTGAGTTCCCGGGTCTGTACACCTGCTGTGCCCATTATGAAGGGTTCCCACCATCCCTGTGCTGAGTTCCCGGGTCTGTACACCCGCTGTGCCCATTATGAGGGGTTCCCACCATCCCTGTGTTGAGTTACCGGGTCTGTACACCCGCTGTGCCCATTATGAGGGGTTCCCACCATCCCTGTGCTGAGTTCCCGGGTCTGTACACCCGTTGTGCCCATTATGAGGGGTTCCCACCATCCCTGTGCTGAGTTCCCGGGTCTGTACACCCGCTGTGCCCATTATGAGGGGTCCCCACCATCCCTGTGCTGAGTTCCCGGGTCTGTACACCCGCTGTGCCCATTATGAGGGGTTCCCACCATCCCTGTGCTCAATTTATCAGGCAGACGAATGTACCTGAAGCTGAAGGACTCAGATACAGATATCCCACCACCAGAAATATACAAAGCGATTTACTAAGTCAATGCCTACGAGACGGGACGAGAACTCCGGCTCAGAACCTGCCAAATGTTATGTAAGTAAAAATGTAACGTTAATGTATTCTATAAAGTGACATCAACTCCATGAAGACAAAACAATATTATTATCTCAGCACACCTACTGCAAGAATTTGCATAATATATTCCAGTCTTTATGAGGACATTGCACAGTGTCTATATATACATACATATTATATATATAGTATATATATATATATATATATCATCTGTGTACAGAACGTCTGTATCTAACCATTGTCTGTATCTCTCTGTGTCTCTGCGTCTCTCTGTGTCTCTATGTATCTCTCTGTGTCTCTCTGTATCTCTTGTGTCTCTCTGTATCTCTTGTGTCTCTCTGTATCTCTCTGTGTCTCTCTGTGTCTCTCTGTATCTCTCTGTGTCTCTCTGTATCTCTTGTGTCTCTCTGTATCTCTCTGTGTCTCTCTGTATCTCTCTGTGTCTCTCTGTATCTCTTGTGTCTCTCTGTATCTCTCTGTGTCTCTCTGTGTCTCTCCGTGTCTCTCCGTATCTCTCCGTGTCTCTCCGTGTCTCTCCGTGTCTCTCCGTATCTCTATGTCTCTCTGTATCTCTTGTGTCTCTCTGTATCTCTCTGTATCTCTCTGTGTCTCTCTGTGTCTCTCTGTATCTCTCTGTGTCTCTCTGTATCTCTCTGTATCTCGTGTGTCTCTCTGTATCTCTATGTATCTCTCTGTGTCTCTCTGTATCTTTTGTGTCTCTCTGTATCTCGCTGTGTCTCTTGTGTCTCTCTGTATCTCTCTGTGTCTCTCTGTATCTCTCTGTGTCTCTCTGTGTCTCTCTGTATCTCTCTGTGTCTCTCTGTGTCTCTATGTATCTCTCTGTGTCTCTCTGTATCTCTTGTGTCTCTCTGTATCTCGCTGTGTCTCTTGTGTCTCTCTGTATCTCTCTGTGTCTCTCTGTGTCTCTCTGTATCTCTCTGTGTCTCTCTGTGTCTCTCTGTATCTCTATGTGTCTCTCTGTGTCTCTCTGTATCTCTCTGTGTCTCTCTGTGTCTCTCTGTATCTCTCTGTGTCTCTCTGTATCTCTCTGTGTCTCTCTGTATCTCTTGTGTCTCTCTGTATCTCTCTGTGTCTCTCTGTGTCTCTCTGTATCTCTCTGTGTCTCTCTGTATCTCTTGTGTCTCTCTGTATCTCTCTGTGTCTCTCTGTATCTCTCTGTGTCTCTCTGTATCTCTTGTGTCTCTCTGTATCTCTCTGTGTCTCTCTGTGTCTCTCTGTGTCTCTCCGTATCTCTCCGTGTCTCTCCGTGTCTCTCCGTGTCTCTCCGTATCTCTATGTCTCTCTGTATCTCTCTGTGTCTCTCTGTATCTCTCTGTGTCTCTCTGTGTCTCTCTGTATCTCTCTGTGTCTCTCTGTGTCTCTCTGTATCTCTCTGTGTCTCTCTGTATCTCTCTGTGTCTCTCCGTGTCTCTCCGTATCTCTCCATGTCTCTCCGTATCTCTCCATGTCTCTCCGTGTCACACAGTGCCACCTATCAATGTCCACAGTGCCACCTATAAATGTCCACCTCTGATGCCAATCAGTGCTACCTAGTAATGCCGCCTATCAGTATAACTGATCAGTGCCCATTATTGCCACTCATCAGTGCCCATCACTGCCACCTACCAGTGCCCATCACTGCCAGCTATCGGTGCCATCTATCAATGCCACCTATTAGTGCCACTTCTTAGTGCCACCTCTCAGTGCCACCCATCAGTGCCCACCAGTGCCGCCTATCAGTGCCCACCAGTGCCGCCTATCAGTGCCCACAAGTGCCGCCTTATTGGTGCCCACCAGTGCCACCTTATAGGTTTCCATCAATGCAGTCCATCAATGAAGGAGAAAAGTTACCCGTTTGCAAAATTGTATAACAAAATATAAAAAAATATAATTTTTTTTAAATCTGCCTTTTTCATATTTTTTTTACAAAAAAAAAAAAACCGCAGAGGTGATCAAATACCACCAAAAGGAAACTGTGGGGGAAAAAAATAATAAAAATTTCATTTGGGTACAGCTTCATGAAAAAAAAACCCTAATTTGGTGTGCATCAAGCGTAAGGTGATAATACGGATGCACCGGTATTAGATGTGCCACCGCCCCGATAATGTAGAATTGAACTAAGGACTTAAAGCCCATTTGGGTACAGCGTTGCACGACCGCGCAATTGTCATTCAAATTGCGACGGCGATGAAAACTGAAAATTGGTCTGGGCAAGAGGGGGGGTTTAAGTGCCTAGAAAACAAGTGGTTAAGTTAGCAGCTACAAATACTGCAGCTGCTGGCTTTTAAAATAAGGACACTTACCTGTCCTGGGCGCCCGCCATGTCGGCACCCGAAGCCGACCTGTGCCTCGGCTCTCGTGTGCTGTCGCCGCCATCTTCGGTAAAAGGGAATCATGACGTAAAGCCTTGCAGGTTTTCTCCCTGGTTCCCTACTGCGTATGCCTAACCCTAACCCTAGCCCTAACCCCCTAACCCTGACCCCAACACTAACCCCCTAACCCTAACCCTAGCCCTAACCCTAACCCCCTAACCCTAGACCTAACCCTAACCCTAGCCCTAACCCTAGCCCTAACCCCCTAACCCTAACCCCGTAACCCTAACCCTGACCCCAACCCTAACACCCTGACCCTAACCCTAGCCCTAACCTTAACCCCCTAACCCTAGCCCTAACCCCCTAACCCTTACCCCAACACTAACCCCCTAACCCCAACCCTAGCCCTAACCCTAACCCCCTAACCCCAGCCCTAACCCTAACCCTAGCCCTAACCCTAGCCCTAACCCCCTAACCCTAACCCCGTAACCCTAACCCTGACCCCAACCCTAACACCCTAACCCCAACTCTAGCCCTAACCTTAACCCCCTAACCCTAGCCCTAACCCCCTAACCCTTACCCCAACACTAACCCCCTAACCCTAACCCTAGCCCTAACCCTAACCCCCTAACCCTAGACCTAACCCTAACCCTAACCCTAGCCCTAACCCTAGCCCTAACCCCCTAACCCTAACCCCGTAACCCTGACCCCAACCCTAACACCCTGACCCTAACCCTAGCCCTAACGCCTTAACCCCCTAACCCTAGCCCTAACCCCCCAACCCTGACCCCAACACTAACCCCCTAACCCTAACCGTAACCCATAACCCTAGTTCTGCCTGTAATACACACCTCACAATGGATTTGCTGTTTTCCGGATCCTGCGGCGAGCAACTTCCCACGCTGCTTACAGGGGATCATGTGACCAGAACGGAGCGGGCTGATTATCGTTATTATTATGATTCAGGATTTATATAGAGCCAGCAGTTTTTGCGCTTTACAACATGAGGGCAGGCAGTACAGTTACAATACAATTCAATGCAGGAGGGATCAGAGGGCCCTGATCCTCAGAGCTTACAATCTAGAAGGGAGGGTCAGGTGGAACAAAGGGTAGTTAGCTGTGGGGGGGGGGGTCAGATGGAGAAAATGAAAATACAGTTGTTAGGTAGGGGTTGGAGGGTTTTCTGGGATCTAATAGAGAAGGAGATCATATAATATGTGTATTCAGCTGTGTGACTGGAGTTCAGCTGTAAAGCTGCTGTACTTTTCCATTTTCGATGTCTGAATTTCTCCAAAGAATTGGGGCTCCGTGGGCTCCCCCATCCTGAGTCCCCGGAAGAAAGGTTCCCGGCAGTGTCCGGGCCGGTCCAGGCGGGAGGTTTGCACAACGTTCCTCTATAATTAGCCCGTCAGGGAAGTTTGAGTTAATTGCCGAGGAGTCGGGAGGTGAGCTGCACCCTGCAGGGATGGGAGGGAAGGAAGGACGGCTGGAGTAGGAAGGACACAGAGACTCCGGGACTTTGGCATCATGTCAGGCCTGAGATCTCTCTTCTCCTCCTCAGGGTCCTGGATCGCAAAGTTCTTCAGAAAAGAATCGTCACCGACCAAGAAAGTGCCGGTAAGTTGTCCTGCGGCCCCTCAACCATTACCTGACCGGGATAGGTGGGCGGTCATCCCAAGTTCTGAGCCGGAGAGGGACGTCCACCCGAGATCATGAAAGATCCTGAGTTTATTTGTTTCTGTTGTGAGGATTTCACAAGAGATTCTGGCAACAAATACGCAGAACGAGTATTACACCGAGTACAGCTACAGCTTAACCCAATGCAGGGAGGACTGCTTCCCTATGCCTGTTACTATAGAGAGTCCTTCTCCACCACATCTACTACAGAGAGTCCTTCTCCACCACATCTACTACAGAGAGTCCTTCTCCACCACATCTATTACTATAGAGAGTCCTTCTCCACCACATCTACTATAGAGAGTCCTTCTCCACCACATCTATTACTATAGAGAGCCCTTCTCCACCACATCTACTACAGAGAGTCCTTCTCCACCACATGTATTACTATAGAGAGTCCTTCTCCACCACATCTACTATAGAGAGTCCTTCTCCACCACATCTATTACTATAGAAAGTCCTTCTCCACCACATCTATTACTATAGAGAGTCCTTCTCCACCACATCTATTACTATAGAGAGTCCTTCTCCACCACATCTATTACTATAGAGAGTCCTTCTCCACCACATCTATTACTATAGAGAGTCCTTCTCCACCACATCTATTACTATAGAGAGTCCTTCTCCACCACATCTACTATAGAGAGTCCTTCTCCACCACATCTATTACTATAGAGAGTCCTTCTCCCCCACATCTACTATAGAGAGTCCTTCTCCACCACAACTATTACTATAGAGAGTCCTTCTCCACCACATCTATTATAGAGAGTCCTTCTCCACCACATCTACTATAGAGAGTCCTTCTCCACCACATCTATTACTATAGAGAGTCCTTCTCCACCACATCTACTAAGAGAGTCCTTCTCCGCCACATCTATTACTATAGAGAGTCCTTCTCCACCACAACTATTACTATAGAGAGTCCTTCTCCCCCACATCTACTATAGAGAGTCCTTCTCCACCACAACTATTACTATAGAGAGTCCTTCTCCACCACATCTATTACTATAGAGAGTCCTTCTCCACCACATCTACTATAGAGAGTCCTTCTCCACCACATCTACTATAGAGAGTCCTTCTCCACCACAACTATTACTATAGAGAGTCCTTCTCCACCACATCTACTATAGAGAGTCCTTCTCCGCCACATCTATTACTATAGAGAGTCCTTCTCCACCACATCTATTACTACAGAGAGTCCTTCTCCACCACATCTATTACTATAGAGAGTCCTTCTCCACCACATCTACTATAGAGAGTCCTTCTCCACCACATCTACTATAGAGAGTCCTTCTCCACCACATCTATTACTATAGAAAGTCCTTCTCCACCACATCTATTACTATAGAGAGTCCTTCTCCACCACATCTATTATTATAGAGAGTTCTTCTCCCCCACATCTACTATAGAGAGTCCTTCTCCACCACATCTATTACTATAGAGAGTCCTTCTCCACCACATCTACTAAGAGAGTCCTTCTCCGCCACATCTATTACTATAGAGAGTCCTTCTCCACCACAACTATTACTATAGAGAGTCCTTCTCCCCCACATCTACTATAGAGAGTCCTTCTCCACCACATCTACTATAGAGAGTCCTTCTCCACCACATCTATTACTATAGAGAGTCCTTCTCCACCACATCTACTATAGAGAGTCCTTCTCCGCCACAACTATTACTATAGAGAGTCCTTCTCCACCACAACTATTACTATAGAGAGTCCCTTTCCACCACATCTACTATAGAGAGTCCTTCTCCACCACATCTACTATAGAGAGTCCTTCTCCACCACAACTATTACTATAGAGAGTCCTTCTCCACCACATCTACTATAGAGAGTCCTTCTCCGCCACATCTATTACTATAGAGAGTCCTTCTCCACCACATCTATTACTACAGAGAGTCCTTCTCCACCACATCTATTACTATAGAGAGTCCTTCTCCACCACATCTACTATAGAGAGTCCTTCTCCACCACATCTATTACTATAGAGAGTCCTTCTCCACCACATCTATTACTATAGAGAGTCCTTCTCCACCACATCTACTATAGAGAGTCCTTCTCCACCACATCTATTACTATAGAGAGTCCTTCTCCACCACATCTACTAAGAGAGTCCTTCTCCGCCACATCTATTATAGAGAGTCCTTCTCCACCACATCTACTATAGAGAGTCCTTCTCCACCACATCTATTACTATAGAGAGTCCTTCTCCACCACATCTATTACTATAGAGAGTCCTTCTCCACCACATCTATTACTATAGAGAGTCCTTCTCCACCACATCTACTATAGAGAGTCCTTCTCCACCACATCTATTACTATAGAAAGTCCTTCTCCACCACATCTATTACTATAGAGAGTCCTTCTCCACCACATCTATTATTATAGAGAGTCCTTCTCCCCCACATCTACTATAGAGAGTCCTTCTCCACCACATCTATTACTATAGACAGTCCTTCTCCACCACATCTATTACTATAGAGAGTCCTGCTTGTATAGTGTATGGTGAACTTTACATAACCCAGGAGATCCTGTTTTCCATACTACCTCTCTATCCACATGGACTGTTATCTCTCCTCTTATCTCCTGCGCACTTCAACATGCCAAATGAAAGTGTTACGCAAGATTCAATTTAAAGGATAAGTTCACCTTTTTTCTTTCTAAATTCCAGCTCCCCCTATGTACCAATATATCATCAATGTACTTCTTTTGCATAAATATCAAAGCTTTTCATTATATCTACAGACACTTCACTGTCTTAACCACTTCAGCCCCGGAGAATTTGGCTGCTCAATGACCGGGCCACTTTTTTTGCGATTCGGCACTGCGTCGCTTTAACTGACAATTGCGCGGTCGTGCGACGTGGCTCCCAAACAAAATTGACGTCCTTTTTTCCCCACAAATAGAGCTTTCTTTTGGTGGTATTTGATCACCTCTGCGGTTTTTATTTTTTGCCCTATAAACAAAAATAGAGCGACAATTTTGAAAAAAAAAACACGATGGCCCAGATTTAGATAGGTCAGCGGATCTTTAGATCTGATTTACGTTACGCCGCCGCAAGTTTTTGAGGCAAGTGCTTTATTCAGAAAGCACTTGCCTCTAAAGTTGCGGCGGCGTATCGTAAATCCCCCGGCGGAATTCAAATTCCGCAGCTAGGGGGCGTGTAACATTTAAATCAGGCGCGTCCCCGCGCCGAACGAACTGCGCATGCGCCGTCCGTCAAATTTCCCAGTGTGCATTGCTCCAAATGACGTCGCAAGGACGTCATTGGTTTCGTCATGAGCGTAACTTACGTCCCAGCCCTTTTCTGAATCGACTTACGCAAACAACGTAAAATTTCAAAATTCGACGCGGGAACGACGGCCATACTTAACATAGGATACCCCTTCACACAGCAGGGGTAACTTTACGCCGGAAAAAAACGAACGCAAACGACGTAAAAAAAATGCGCCGGGCGGTCGTTCGTTTCTGAATCGGCGGAAATCCTCATTTGCATATTCATCGCGTAAAAAAACGAAACACCACCTAGCGGCCGGCCTGGAATTGCAGCCTAAGATCCCACGGTGTAAGACAGTTACACCTGGCGGATCTTAGGGAGATCTATGCGGAACCTGATTCTCTGAATCAGGCGCATAGATACGACCGAGCGCACTCAGAGATACGATGGCGTATCAGGAGATACGCTGTCGTATCTCTATCTGAATCTGGCCCAATATCTTTTACTTTTTGCTATAATAAATGTCCAGGGCCCTGGGGACCTCCAGGCTCCTTACAAAAAAAAAATGTTTTAAATAAATAAATAAAAATTTGACAGACAGGAGCCAGGACAAGGGGTGGGCAGGAGGGACGGATGCCCTAGGTCAGTGAAGGTGAACCTCGGCACCCCAGATGTTTTGGAACTACATTTGCCATGATGCTCAACTACACTGCAGAGTACATGAGTATCATGGGAAATGTAGTTCCAACACATCTGGGGTGCCAAGGTTCACCATCATCAGTGGGGGGGGGGGGGGACCACAAGGAGATTGGGGGGGGGATTTATGTTGGAAAGGGGAATAAGAATTGTTCTAGGAAGGGACATGTGCTAGAAGTTGTGATTTGGGGGGGAATTGTGTTGGCAGGGGGGGATGGGTGAAAAAACATTGTGCTATGAGTGGGGATTTGGGGGGTTTGTGCTAGAAAAGATAATATGATGGGGAGAAAGAGAAAATTTATGCTAAGATCTGATTTTTTTTTGGGGGGGGGTTGTGCTAGTAGGGATGATTGGGGGTAATTGTGCTAGGAGGGGTCGTTTGGGGAGGATTTGTGCTAGGAGGGGGGTATTTGTAGTAGGGATAATTAAGGGGGAGGGTAATTGTGCTAGGGGGGAAATTTGTGGGGGGGATTTGTGCTAGAAGGGGGGATTTGGAGTGGGGGAGGGATTTGTGCTCAGAGGGGAAATTTGAGGAATAGAGGATTTATGCTAGGTGGGGGAAATTTTTGTTTTAAGGGGGTGGGGCGAATGTATACACACATTGCGAACCACACTAATTAGGATGGGAGCCGGATCCTTTTTCCCTCCCACTCTTTTTCTTTTCTTTTTTTGAAATCTATTATTTCTTTATTTTTTCTTCTTTTCTACTTTGTATCTATTATCTTTCCTTCTTTTCTACTTTTGTATCTATTATTTTTCTTTCTTTCTTTGTTCTATTATTTTTCCTTCTTTTCTACTTTGTATCTATTATTTTTCTTTCTTCCTTTGCAATTATTTTTTGTTTCTTCTTTCTTTATATCTATCATTTCTTTATTTTTCTTTGTTTCTTTGTATCTATTATTTCTTTTTCTTTATTTGTATCTATCATTTCTTTATTTTTCTTTCTTTGTATCTATTATTTTTCATTTTGTTCTACTTTGTATCTATTATTTTTATTCTAATTTGTATCTATTATTTTTCCTTCTTTTCTACTTTGTATCTATTATTTTTCCTTCTTTTCTACTTTGTATCTATTATTTTTCTTTCTTTCTTTGTTCTATTATTTTTCCTTCTTTTCTACTTTGTATCTATTATTTTTCTTTCTTCTCTACTTTGTATGTATTATTTTTCTTTCTTTTCTACCTTGTATCTATTATTTTTCGTTCTTTTCTACTTTGTATCTATTATTTTTCCTTCTTTTCTACTTTGTATCTATTTTTTTCCTTCTTTTCTACTTTGTATCTATTATTTTTTCTTCTTTTCTACTTTGTATCTATTATTTTTTCTCCTTTTCTACTTTGTATCTATTATTTTTCTTTCTTTCTTTATTCTATTATTTTTCCTTCTTTTCTACTTTGTATCTATTATTTTTCTTTCTTTATTTGTATCTATTATTTATTTTTCTTTCTTTGCAATTATTTATTTTCTTTCTTTCTTTATATCTATTATTTATTTTTCTTTCTATGTATCTATCATTTCTTTATGTTTCTTTCTTACTTTCTTTGTATCTATTATTTATATTTCTTTCTTTGTATCTATCATTTCTTTATTTTTACTTTCTTTCTTTGTATCTATTATTTTTTCCTTCTTTTCTACTTTGTATCTATAATTTTTCTTTCTTTCTTAGTATCCATTATTTTTCCTTTTTTTTCTACTTTTTATCTATTAATTTTCTTTCTTTCTTTGTATCTATTATTTTTTTTTCTTTATTTGTATCTATAATTTTTTTATTTTTCTTTCTTTCTTTGTATCTATTATTTTTATTTCTTTTCTACTCTGTATCAAATATTTTTCTTTCTTTTCTACTTTGTATCAATTATTTTTCTTTCTTTCTTTGTATCTATTATTTCTTTTTTCTTTCTTTGTATCTATCATTTCTTTATTTATTTTTCTTTCTTTCTTTGTATCTATTATTTTTCCTTTTTTTCTACTTTGTATCAATTATTTTTCTTTCTTTTCTACTTTGTATCAATTATTTTTCTTTCTTTCTTTGTATCTATTATTTATTTTTCTTTCTTTGTATCTATCATTTCTTTATTTTTCTTTCTTTCTTTGTATCTATTATGTATTTTCCTTTCTTTGCATTTATTCTTTCTTTTATTTTTTTTATTTTTCTTTCTTGCTTCTTTCTTCCTGATATACAGAAAACTATGCAGCCCAATGACTCCATCCTTTATAACCCGCTCCTTGCCCTCAGGCCTGAGACATTGTTCGGCCCCTATTGTCTAATCATACCGGTGACTTTCTCGTGATTCTTCTTTCTATGTCTCCTCATTACTGCCTAATGTGCGGGTGACACTTCTTGTTACTAGAAGGTCACTTTTTGCATAAATTTATCTGCTCTATATTGTCTGATAAACTGGCGAGCAGACTCAGTTTTGGCGCGGTAATACTAATATCCTCTATTGTATTCAATATACCTGTGCTGGTCTCATTGTTCACAAAATACATTGAACACGGTTGTATAATGTGTTTAGACTTTTAACATAGTAAAAAAGGATGTGATCAGAGGGATGAGGAATCATGCCCCATCATTGGTGTCAGTGAGAGGAATAGTGCCCCATTGTTAGTGTCAGTGAGGAAAATAGTGCCCCATCATTTGGTGTCAGTAAAATGGTTAGTCCCCCCTCATTGGTGTCAGTGGGAGGAATAGTGTGCTATCATTGGTGTCAGTGGGAGGAATAGTGTCCCATCATTGGTATCAGTGGGAGTAATAGTGTCCCATCGTTGGTATCAGTGAAAGAAATAGTGTCCCATCATTGGTATCAGTGGGAGGAATAATGCCCCATCATTGGTGTCAGTGGGAAGAATAGTGTCCCATCATTGGTGTCAGTGGGAGGAATAGTGTCCCATCATTGGTGTCAGTGGGAGGAATAGTACCCCATCATTGGTGTCAGTGAGAGGAATAGTGTCCCATCATTGGTATCAGTGGGAGGAATAGTGCCCCATCATTGGTATCAGTGGGAGGAATAGTTTCCCATCATTGGTGTCAGTGGGAGGAATAGTGTCCCATTATTGGTGTCAGTGGGAGGAATAGTGTCCCATCATTGGTATCAGTGGGAGGAATAGTACCCCATCATTGGTGTCAGTGAGAGGAATAGTGTCCCATCATTGGTATCAGTGGGAGGAATAGTGCCCCATCATTGGTATCAATGGGAGGAATAATTTCCCATCATTGGTGTCAGTGGGAGGAATAGTGTCCCATCATTGGTATCAGTGGGAGGAATAGTGTCCCATCATTGGTGTCAGTGGGAGGAATAGTGTCCCATCATTGGTGTCAGTGGGAGGAATATTTACTGGTGTATTCCCCATATTTGTACATCAGATATATTAGGAAATGCTTTCCAGACTTCACCTGATAACCGCTAACTCTGGTACGTTCTTCTCCTTCAGCGAATATGTGGAACCAAATACCCGCTGAGTATTCTGTTCATCATCGTCAACGAGTTCTGCGAGAGATTCTCCTACTATGGAATGAAAGGTGAGGGCCGCCGCCGGCTGATGACTCCACTCACACCCTGAAGTGCGACATAAACTTCTATTAGAAAGCGGGAGAATTGATTAAGCGGGGTGTAAACATGACAAATCCCCATAACAAGTGATCTGCTCGGTTTTACAATGAAAAAGTCTAAACAACGTGACCAACGCCAGCGTGACCAGGATTATGAACAACACAGCGGGCCCCATGGGATGGAGCATAAAAACAAGCCCTGCGGGACGCAGCGTGACAAATGGTGGTCAGGGTCAGGCTGCACCCAACAGTGGGAGAGGCTAAAAAGGGGGGTAATTACATAGAAGACGAATGTATACACTGAGGAGGGAGAGAGAGGGGGGGAGGAGAGAAAGTTGCAAGGGGGGGGGGAATAGAGAGGAGAAGAGAAGGGGAGAGAGGGGGAAAAGGGAAAAGAGATGGCGCAGAGAGGGGAGAAAAAGGGGGCGAGAGGAAGAAGAGAGAGGGGAAAAGAGAGAAGAGAGAGGGGAGAAAAGGAGGGAGAGAGGAAGAAGAGAGAGGGAAAAAGGGAGAAGAGAGAGGGGAGAAAAAAAGGGAGAGAGAGGGGGGAGGAGAGAAAGTTGCAAGGGGGGGGGGGGGGGAGAGGAGAAGAGAAGGGGGAGAGAGGGGGAAACGGGAAAAGAGATGGCGCAGAGAGGGGAGAAAAGGAGGGAGAGAGGAAGATAGAGGGAAAAAGGGAGAAGAGAGAGGGCAGAGGGGGAAGTGAGGGGGAGAGAGAAGGGACAGAAGGTGCAGATAAAGAAGAGAGAGGGCAGAGGTGGGAGAAAAGGAATAGAGAGTGGGGAGAGGAGCAGGAGAGAGGGGAGAGGGAGAAGAGACGGGGGGAAAAGGGAGAAGACAGAGGGCAGAGGGGGAAGTGTGGGGGGAGAGAGAGGAGACAGAAGGGGGAAAGACGGGGGAGAGAGAGAGGGCAGAGGAGGAAAAGAAGGAGGAGAGAGGGGGGAGAGGGAGAAGAGAGAGGGCAGAAGGGGGATAGAGTGAGGAAGGAAGGTGGAAAGAGAAGCGGGGGGATAGAAGGAGGAAAGGGAGAGGGGAAAGGTAGAAGAGAAAGGGCAGACGGGGAGAGAATGGGGAGAGAAGGGGAAGAGAGGCGGAAAAGTTCCAAGAGAGAGTGAGGGAAGAGAGCGAGGGGAAAAAAAAGGGGAGAGAGGGAGACAGTGAGGGAGTGGGGGAAGAGAGAGGGGGGAGAGAGGAGAAAGGGGAGATATAGGGAAGAAATGGGAGAGAGAGGGCAAAAGGGGGGGGAGAGAGAGAGGAGAAAGATAAAAGAGAGAGAGATGGAGAGAACGAGAGAGGGGGAAAGTGAAGGGGGAGAGGGGACAGAGAGGGGAGAGAGAGAGAGGGGGGATAGAGGACAGAGAGAGGGAGAGGGGAGAGATAGAGGAGAGAGTGGCAAAAGGGGGATAGAGAGGGAAGGAAGGGGGGAGAGAAGGAGAGAGAGAGGGGAGAGGGAGAAGAGAGAGGGAAGAGAGAGCAAAGGGGGGAGTGAGGGGAAGGTAGCGAGGATAGAAAGGAGGAGAGAGAGGAGAGTGGGGAGTGAGAGGAGAGAGGGGAGAAAGGGGGGGGAGAGAAGGGGAAGAGAGGTGGAAAAGTGGCGAGAGAGAGAGAGAGAGGGGAGAAAGGGGAGAGAGGGCAGAGGGAGAGACAGTGAAGGATTGGGGGAAGAGAGAGGGGGGAGAAAGGGGAGAGAGAGGGCAGAAGGGGGAGTGAGTGAGTGGAGAGAGAGAGGGGGAGGGGGAGAGAGGGAAAAGATAGGGGAGAGAGAGGGGAGAGATAGAGGAGAGAGAGGGAGTGGGAGAGATAGAGGAGAGAGGGGGAGAGAGAGAGGGGGAGAGTGAGAGGAGAGAGAGAGAGAGTACCGAAAGAGGAGAGAGTTAGGGGAGAGGGAGAAGATAGAGGGCAGAAGGGGGGTAGAGGGGGCGGGGGAGAGGAGAGAGAGGGGGAGAGGTGATGTTATCGTGGAGGAGGGGAAGAGGACTCCAGTGACAACCTGTGAAGCTCTGGTGACCTCCATGCCCAAGAGGGTTAAGACAGTGCTGGAAAATAATGGCGGCCACACAAAATATTGTCACTTAGGGGTGTACTGACTTTTGTTGCCAGCGGTTTAGACATGAATGGCTGTGTGTTGAGTTATTTGTTATACAAGCTGTACACTCACTACACAACATTGTAGGTACAAAGTGTCATTTCTTCAGTGTTACATGAAAAGATACAAGAAAAGATTTACAGAAATGTGAGAGAGGGGTGTACTTACTTTTGTCAGATACTGTATATATTTTTATTATCTTCTCTGTAAAATATTAATACAAATCTTCTCTCTGTTCAGCCGTCCTGACGCTCTACTTCCTGAACTACCTGCACTGGAGCGAGAACCTCTCCACCACCGTCTACCACGCCTTCTCCGGGCTCTGCTACTTCACCCCGATCCTCGGGGCCCCCATCGCTGACGGCTGGCTGGGCAAATTCAAGTGGGTTCAATGGCGATCTCTATGATCCTGGGAGGTCGGAAGTGATGTCATGGCGTCACATGTAAACGCCGCCATTTTTTTTTTTTATCATCTCATGCTTTCCAGGGTAGAGGTGAGATTTGGGGACTTACAGACCCCAAATGTCTCTACTAAAGAGGACCTGTCACCTGCTTATTTCTATCGCAAGGGGTGCTCACATTTCTTGTGATAGGAATAAAAGTGACAAAAACAAATTAGGCTCCGTTCACATCTTGGCCTATCCGAGGCATCAGCCGCAAATTCTGCCCGCAATTTGAAAGTAACAGCAAATCGCAGGATGCCCGTGCGATCCCCGTCACTTCCAATGGCACTCCGATTGCGGCGCAATATTGCAGCCAATTTGTCGGGCGTCAACCGTGGTAAAATCGCGCAAACAGAATCGTAGGACAAGAACTTCTTTTGGGCGACGGGCATCCCGCGATTCTGTTTGCACGATTTGTTCGGGCGACAAATGTGGCAAAATCGTGCAGCGATATGGGTACCACTGGAAGTGATGGGCAGGGCTGCCATCAGGGGGGTACAGGCAGTACACCTGTAAGGGGCCCGGGTGGCAACCCCCCCTTTTTTTTATTCTTTTTTGTAAGGGGCCCAGAGGTCAACATATTTTTTTTATATATCTTTCTTATTTTTTTTTTAATTAAAGGGCCCAAAGTTCCCCAGGGCCCCAGATGGCACCCCCCCCCCTTTTTTTTATATAAAAAAACAATTAATTTTTTTATATAGTTTTCTTATTTATTTATAAAAAAAACAATTATATTTTTTATATATTTTTTTATTATTATTATTATTATTATTATTATTATTATTATTATTATTATTATTATTAAAAGGCCCAGAGGTCCCCAGGTCCCCGGATGGCTACCCCCTTTTTTTTCCCGATACATGAAGATACATTGTATGATCTCTGATACATGAAGATACATTGTATGATCTCCGATACATGAAGATACATTGTATGATCTCCGATACATGAAGATACATTGTATGATCTCTGATACATGAAGATACATTGTATGATCTCTGATACATGAAGATACATTGTATGATCTCCGATACATGTAGATACATTGTATGATCTCTGATACATGTAGATACATTGTATGATCTCTGATACATGTAGATACATTGTATGATCTCCGATACATGTAGATACATTGTATGATCTCTGATACATGTAGATACATTGTATGATCTCCGATACATGAAGATACATTGTATGATCTCTGATACATGTAGATACATTGTATGATCTCTGATACATGAAGATACATTGTATGATCTCCGATACATGAAGATACATTGTATGATCTCTGATACATGAAGATACATTGTATGATCTCTGATACATGAAGATACATTGTATGATCTCTGATACATGAAGATACATTGTATGATCTCTGATACATGAAGATACATTGTATGATCTCCGATACATGAAGATACATTGTATGATCTCCGATACATGAAGATACATTGTATGATCTCTGATACATGAAGATACATTGTATGATCTCCGATACATGAAGATACATTGTATGATCTCTGATACATGAAGATACATTGTATGATCTCCGATACATGAAGATACATTGTATGATCTCTGATACATGAAGATACATTGTATGATCTCTGATACATGAAGATACATTGTATGATCTCCGATACATGTAGATACATTGTATGATCTCTGATACATGTAGATACATTGTATGATCTCCGATACATGAAGATACATTGTATGATCTCTGATACATGTAGATACATTGTATGATCTCTGATACATGAAGATACATTGTATGATCTCCGATACATGAAGATACATTGTATGATCTCTGATACATGAAGATACATTGTATGATCTCTGATACATGAAGATACATTGTATGATCTCTGATACATGAAGATACATTGTATGATCTCTGATACATGAAGATACATTGTATGATCTCCGATACATGAAGATACATTGTATGATCTCCGATACATGAAGATACATTGTATGATCTCCGATACATGAAGATACATTGTATGATCTCTGATACATGAAGATACATTGTATGATCTCTGATACATGTAGATACATTGTATGATCTCCAATACATGAAGATACATTGTATGATCTCTGATACATGTAGATACATTGTATGATCTCTGATACATGAAGATACATTGTATGATCTCTGATACATGAAGATACATTGTATGATCTCTGATACATGAAGATACATTGTATGATCTCCGATACATGTAGATACATTGTATGATCTCTGATACATGAAGATACATTGTATGATCTCTGATACATGAAGATACATTGTATGATCTCCGATACATGAAGATACATTGTATGATCTCCGATACATGAAGATACATTGTATGATCTCCGATACATGAAGATACATTGTATGATCTCTGATACATGAAGATACATTGTATGATCTCCGATACATGTAGATACATTGTATGATCTCTGATACATGTAGATACATTGTATGATCTCCGATACATGAAGATACATTGTATGATCTCTGATACATGTAGATACATTGTATGATCTCTGATACATGAAGATACATTGTATGATCTCCGATACATGAAGATACATTGTATGATCTCTGATACATGAAGATACATTGTATGATCTCTGATACATGAAGATACATTGTATGATCTCCGATACATGAAGATACATTGTATGATCTCCGATACATGAAGATACATTGTATGATCTCCGATACATGAAGATACATTGTATGATCTCTGATACATGAAGATACATTGTATGATCTCCAATACATGTAGATACATTGTATGATCTCTGATACATGTAGATACATTGTATGATCTCCGATACATGAAGATACATTGTATGATCTCTGATACATGTAGATACATTGTATGATCTCTGATACATGAAGATACATTGTATGATCTCCGATACATGTAGATACATTGTATGATCTCTGATACATGAAGATACATTGTATGATCTCTGATACATGAAGATACATTGTATGATCTCTGATACATGAAGATACATTGTATGATCTCTGATACATGAAGATACATTGTATGATCTCTGATACATGAAGATACATTGTATGATCTCCGATACATGAAGATACATTGTATGATCTCTGATACATGTAGATACATTGTATGATCTCTGATACATGAAGATACATTGTATGATCTCTGATACATGAAGATACATTGTATGATCTCCGATACATGAAGATACATTGTATGATCTCTGATACATGAAGATACATTGTATGATCTCTGATACATGTAGATACATTGTATGATCTCCGATACATGAAGATACATTGTATGATCTCCGATACATGAAGATACATTGTATGATCTCTGATACATGTAGATACATTGTATGATCTCTGATACATGTAGATACATTGTATGATCTCCGATACATGAAGATACATTGTATGATCTCCGATACATGAAGATACATTGTATGATCTCTGATACATGTAGATACATTGTATGATCTCTGATACATGAAGATACATTGTATGATCTCCGATACATGAAGATACATTGTATGATCTCTGATACATGTAGATACATTGTATGATCTCCGATACATGAAGATACATTGTATGATCTCCGATACATGAAGATACATTGTATGATCTCTGATACATGAAGATACATTGTATGATCTTCGATACATGTAGATACATTGTATGATCTCCGATACATGAAGATACATTGTATGATCTCTGATACATGTAGATACATTGTATGATCTCTGATACATGAAGATACATTGTATGATCTCTGATACATGTAGATACATTGTATGATCTCTGATACATGTAGATACATTGTATGATCTCTGATACATGAAGATACATTGTATGATCTCCGATACATGAAGATACATTGTATGATCTCTGATACATGAAGATACATTGTATGATCTCTGATACATGTAGATACATTGTATGATCTCTGATACATGTAGATACATTGTATGATCTCCTATACATGAAGATACATTGTATGATCTCTGATACATGTAGATACATTGTATGATCTCTGATACATGAAGATACATTGTATGATCTCTGATACATGTAGATACATTGTATGATCTCTGATACATGAAGATACATTGTATGATCTCCGATACATGAAGATACATTGTATGATCTCTGATACATGTAGATACATTGTATGATCTCTGATACATGAAGATACATTGTATGATCTCCGATACATGAAGATACATTGTATGATCTCTGATACATGTAGATACATTGTATGATCTCTGATACATGAAGATACATTGTATGATCTCCGATACATGAAGATACATTGTATGATCTCTGATACATGTAGATACATTGTATGATCTCCGATACATGAAGATACATTGTATGATCTCTGATACATGTAGATACATTGTATGATCTCTGATACATGAAGCTACATTGTATGATCTCTGATACATGAAGATACATTGTATGATCTCCACACCTCATTACATCACTTTTCTGTTCCCGCAGCACCATATTTTGGCTATCCATTTTGTACGTGATCGGTCATGTGATCAAGTCTGTGGGTGCCATCCCGTATGTGGGGGGCACAGAGCTGCACGTGTAAGTATGACACCCCAAACCCCTCCCCAAAAGAAATCACAAATGCCAACCACAAAGCAGAACAGAAAATACCATCATCGCTTCCCGGCTCTACAGGAGCAGGGGGAGGGGTAAGTGGACCCCCATTATACATAATCTTCTGTCTCCGCCTCTTTCTCAGGGCTCTCTGCATCATTGGTCTGATTGCCATCGCCTTCGGGACCGGCGGTATCAAGCCCTGCGTCGCGGCCTTCGGCGGTGACCAGTTTGATGAAGATAACGTAAGATTTTTAAAGGATTATATGCAAGTTATTGGCCATAAAAAGGGTATGGGGGTCCGGGTACTGCCCTAGGGGGAAACTTTATTATTATTATTTTTTTTAAAGAAAATGTTTACAGGAGTATTAATTTTATGCTTAAAGTAAAACAATAAAAATTCCATTAAATATAATGCCTGGGGGGAGGGGGGGGGTCTCCTTAATCTGCCTGTAAACCACGTATAGAACCTGCTGCAGCAAAATTGACATTAATAAAGAAAAAAAAATACATCTAAATTGCTGGCAATACAATACCAACAGCGTGGTAAAATAAAATCCATACCAGACCCTTATCTGAGCATGCAGCTCGGCATATCAAGAAAGGGGGGAGATCGTGAGCCCCCCTCCCCCTCCTGAGCCATGCCAGGCCAAATTCCATTCGTTTAGATGCAGCATTCCCTATTTTGGATAAATTCACTAACAGACAAATGTAAAAAGGAAATTCCAATACCTATAATTTAATAGTTAGTAATAGTCAAGTTATTATATGTTAGTTATTATTTCAGATTTTAGAATTTTCGGAATTTCCTTCTTATTTTCAGATTTTTGTATCTTCGTTCTTATTTTTCGAATTTTTGGATTTTCGAATCTCACGATTTTTCCAAATTTTCAAATTTCCTGGATATTTTAGTTTTCGAATTTATGACTTTTCGAATCTTCCGATTTTTCAAATTTACGCATATTCGGAAAAAAATTGTTAAACAGGTTTTCGTTCATTCGGATATTTGAAAATTCATAATTTCGAAAATCCGAAAATCAAGAAATTCAAAAGAAGGAAAATCAGAAAATTCTAAATAATAGCTAACTAACAAATAATAACAAACTATTAAATTATAGGTATTGGAATTTCCTTTCAAATTTGTCTGTTAGTCAACATAACAAATACAAATTTATCCGTAGTTACCAATTATCCAAAATAACGAATGCCGCATCTAAACAGATGGAACGGAACGAATTAATAATAATAAATAATAATAATGAAATGCTTTTATTATTATTATTATTATTATTGTCATTTATTATTATTAATTAGTTACGTTCCATTCGTTTAGAAATGGCATTCATTATTTTTGATAAATTTGTATTTGTTACGTTCACTAACAACCAAATTTGAAAGGAAATTCCAATAATAATAAATAATAAAACGTTTTTTTTTTATTATTATTATTATTATTATTATTATTATTATTATTATTATTATTATTATTATTGTCATTAATTATTATTAATTTGTTACGTTCCATTCGTTTAGATGCGTTATTTTGGATAATTTGTAACTTCGGATAAATTCGTATTCGTTACGTTCACTAACAACCAAATTTGAAAGGAAATTGCAATACCTATAATTTAATAGTTAGTAATAGTTAAGTTATTATATGTTAGTTATTATTTCAGATTTTAGAATTTTCAAAATTTCGTTCTTATTTTCAGATTTTCGTATCTTCGTTCTTTTATTTCGAATTTCTGGATATTCGAATCTTCCGATTTTTCAGAATATTCAAATTTCCGGATTTTTGAGTTTCTAATTTACGACTTTTCGAATATTCAAATTTACAAATTTTCTAATTTACAAATATTCGGAAAAATTTGGTAAACAGGTTTTCGTTAATTCAGATATTTGAAAATTCGTAAATTCGAAAAATCCGAAAATCCAGAAATTCGAAGGAACCAAAATCCGGAAACGAAATAATAATAACAAACTATTAAAATATAGGTATTACAATTTCCTTTCAAATTTGGCTGTTAGTCAACAATACGAATACAAATTTATCCGTAGTTACAAATTATCCAAAATAACGAATGCTGCATCTAAACAAATGGAACGGAACAAATTAATAATAATAAATGACAATAATAATAATAATAATAATAATAAAAAAACTTTTTTTTATTATTATTATTGTCATTTATTATTATTAATTTGTTACGTTCCATTCGTTTAGATGCGGCATTCGTTATTTTGGAAAATTTGTAACTTCGGATAAATTCGTATTTGTTACGTTCACTAACAGCCAAATTTTAAAGGAAATTCCAATACCTATATTTTAATAGTTAGTAATAGTTACTTTATTATTAGTTAGTCATTATTTCAGATTTTTGAATTTTCGGGAATTTTTTTTGATTTTCGAATCCTCCGATCGTTCTGAATTGTCACATTTCCGGACTTTTGAGTTTTCAAATTTAAGACTTTCCGACTATTCAAATTTTACGAATTTACAACTTTTCGAATTTATGAATATTCGGAAAAATGAGTCAAACGGGTTTTTGTTAAAATCGGATATTTCCAAATTAACGAATTTGTCGAAAATTCGTAAAAAAAAACCCGAAATCGGAACAAAACGAATTGCACATGTCTAGATACAATGGCCCGGATTCAGATAGCCTTTACGCCAGCGTATCTATTGATGCGCCACGTAAGTGCTACGAAGCGCCGGCGTACCTTCTTTCTATGTTTAGAAAGCAAGATACGCCAGAATTTTACTAAGATACGGCCGGCGTAAGGCTCTTACACCGTCGTATCTTAGGGTGCATATTTACGCTGGCCGCTAAGTGTCGCTTCCGTAGATCTCTGCGTCGAATATGCAAATTAGGTAGATACGCTGATTCAGAAACGAACGTCCGCCGGCGCATTTTTTTACGTTGTTTACGTTAGGCTTTTTCCGGCGTAAAGTTACCCCTGCTATATGAGGGGTATCCTATGTTAAGTATGGACGTCGTTCCCGCGGCAAATGTAGAAAATTTTACGTCGTTTGCGTAAGTCGTTCGCGAATAGGGCTGTACGTAAGTTACGTTCAAGTCTAAAGCAATGACGATTTACGACGTAATTTCGAGCATGCGCACTGGGATTCTTTCACGAACGGCGAATGCGCCGTTCATAAAAAATGTAAACTACGCGGGGTCACATGAAATTTAAATAAAACACGCCCACATCATCCAGATTTGAATTAGGCGGGCTTATGCCGGACCACATACGTTACGCCGCCGTAACTTAGGGCGCAAGTTCTTTCTGAATACAGAACTTGCGCCCTAATTTACGGCGGCGTAACGTATCTGATAAACATTACGCCCCGCCGATAGATATTCCAATGTATCTGAATCCGGGCCAATGAATACAACAAAAACAACGTAACCCTTCTACAAAAAAAAATAAAATAAATAAAAAACTACCATCCACAGTGAAGGACGAATGTATAAAATAAAAACAAATGATTACAGGATACCTTGTATGAAATAAAAACAGAGGATACCTTGTATGAAATAAAAACAGAGGATTCCATGATGTATAAAATAAAAACAAAGCAAGGATACTAAAAACAAATGACTACAGAAGACAAACGGATAATAAAAAACAAATCAATCACAAAGTCTAATCTGCGTCTGAATAATTTCCAGATTGAACACACGTGTGTGGGGGAGGGGCGGCGTGGTGCGGCTCCAGTTAACACTGAGAGTCCAGATGCAATAACAGAACTGTATTGTAGTTAAAGTTCAAATAAACGCAACTCCCCGGCGGGAAGTCAACCGGACCCGGCGCACTCACAGGATGTTGCAGCAAACAGGGTAACAGCAGGTCTCGGATGCTCCAACAGCGTCCGTCTCAAAGAATTAGAGAACGTGGCCCGGGCGGTCTGTGCCCAAACGGGGGAGGCTTCCAGGAAAGATAGCATGTCCCTGCTCTTTCTCTACTTCTCTGGAACCTGTCCTCACCACTTATACTGTCCCTGTCAGGCGGGTGACCTATCCCTACACTACCCACACGCAAAATGTGCGCCAAGTCTGAGAGCCAGGGCGCTTAACCACTTAAGGACCGCCTCCTGCACATATACGTCGGCAGAATGGCACGGCTGGGCACAGGCATGTACAGGTACGTCCTCTTTAAGTGCCCAGCCGTGGGCCGCGGCGCGCTCCCGCGACCTGGTCCGAAGCTCCGTGGCCCGCGGCCACGGGACCTGCGGACCCGATCGCCGCTGGAGTCCCGCGATCGGTCCGCGGAGCTGAAGAACGGGGAGAGCCGTGTGTAAACACACCTTCCCCATTCTTCACTGTGACGCCGTCATCGATCGTGTGTTCCCTTATATAGGGAATCACGATCAATGACGTCACAACTACAGCCACACCCCCCTACAGTTAGAAACACATATGAGGTCACACTTAACCCCTTGTGGTTAACTCCCAAACTGCAATTGTCATTTTCACAGTAAACAATGCATTTTAAATTCATTTTTTTGCTGTGAGAATGACAATGGTCCCAAAAATGTGTCAAAATTGTCCGAAGTGTCCGCCGTAATGTCGCGGTCACGAAAAAAAACGCTGATCGCCGCCATTAGTAGTAAAAAAAAAAAAATGAATACAAATACAATAAAACTATCCCCTATTTTGTAAACGTTATAAATTTTGCTCAAACCAACCGATAAACGCTTATTGCGATTTTTTTTTTTACCAAAAATAGGTAGAAAAATACATATTGGCCTAAACTGAGGAAAAAAATGTTTATATATATATTTTTGGGGGATATTTATTATAGCAAAAAGTAAAAAATATTGAATTTTTTCAAAATTGTCGCTCTATTTTTGTTTATAGCGCAAAAAAATAAAAACCGCAGAGGTGATCAAATACCACCAAAAGAAATCTCTATTTGTGGGGGAAAAAAGGACGCCAATTTTGTTTGGGAGCAACGTCGCACGATCGTGCAATTGTCAGTCAAAGCGACGCAGTGCCGAATCGCAAAAACTGGCCGGGTCCTTTAGCTACCTAAAGATCCAAGATGGCTGCCAGAGTCACATGGGGCGGCAGCATCCAATCGGATAGCTACCTCAGTAACCCAGGAAACCATATAGGAACCATTGCTCCTCTTGACATCCCTTCCAACTGCAATGCCACCATGGCCCAGCGCCAAAGCAGGAAAGAAAATCCAATCACTTCCCTTTAGTAAAAGCGGCACACATAAACACTGGCTAGGCACACAGTTAACCCTTTAAATTGCCATAGGATGTTTGACCCCCTTCCCAGCCAGTGTCATTAGTACAGTGACAGTGCATATTTTTAGCACTGATCATTTTACTAGTGTCACTGGTTCCCACAAAGTGTCAGTTCGTGTCCGAATGTCCGCCGCAATGTCGCAGTCCCGTTATAAGTCACTGATCACTGCCAATACTACTATAAAAATGATCAGAAAGGGGGGGGTAAAACCTTCCAGAGGTCGAGTGGTTAATAAACTATTTGCTTTTTTTCCCCGTCTTCTCCAGGTAAAAGAGAGAGGAAAATTCTTCTCCATCTTCTATATGGCCATCAACGCCGGCAGTCTCATCTCCACCTTCGTGACGCCGATTCTCAGAGGTCAGTTGTCCGGTTCCCAAGGCTACTGATAAAGGCAGTACAGCCGACCCTCCTGTAGTGGGCCCGGGGCCCCGCCCATTTTTAACTGATGGGCACCTGCTGAGCAGGGGGGGCGGCTGTACTGATTTTTTTGCAGTACAAAAATCCTCCTCTGCCTCCCCGTGCAGCACTGCCGGCTTCTTCTCCTCTTTCTCCCTCCTGCTGCACTGCAGGGGGATTGGTTCCAGGCTATGCACCCCTTCCATCTGTTGTTTACGCCCCCTTTCCCCCCCCCCGCAGCGTGGCCGACTTCCCTCCTCTCCTGCCAGCAGCTGCTGCAGGCACACGGGTTTGTTTCAGGATGGAGAGCGGGGGAAGGGGCCGGTAAATATGTAATTTACTGACCCCTTCCTTTCCTGAATGAACACAGTGAGCATCGGTTTCCAATTACGCAATTAGGGCCTGATTCTCAAAGGGCTTACGACGGCGCAACGCCATTTGCACCGTCGCAAGTCCTAATCTGGCCCGGAGTATCTATGCGACTGATTCTTAGAATCAGTTACGCATAGATATCCATTAGATCTGACAGGCGTAAGGCTCTTACGCTGTCCGATCTTAGATGTAATTTTTTTTCGCGCCGCTAGGTGTCGCCGACGTAGTTTTCCCCCGTCGTCTATGCAAATTAGCTATTTACGCGAGATTCCCGAACGTACGCGCGGTCAACGCAGTGAATTTACGACGTTTCCATGGCTTTTGCGACGCGTAAAGTTGCCCCTGCTATATGAGGGGCAACCAATGTTAAGTATGGCCGCCGTTCCCGCGTCGAAATTTAAAAAAGTACGTTGTTTGCGTAAGTCGTCCATGAATGGCGCTGGACGCCATTTACGTTAACGTCGAAACCAATGATGTCCTTGCGACGTCATTTAGCACAATGCACGTCTGGAAATTTTAGGGACTGCATGCGCAGTACGATCGGCGCGGGAACGCGCCTAATTTAAATGATCCACGCCCCCTACCTGGATCATTTGAATTAGGCGGGCTTGCGCTGAAGAATTTACGCTACGCCGCCGCAACTTTACAGGCAAGTGCTTTGTGAATCAAGCACTTGCGGCTGCGTAACGTTAATGAGATACGTTACGCCGCCGGAGTTTTACTCCATTCTACGAGAATCTGGCCCTTAGTTTCGTTCCAAATTAGTTTTTTTTTTAACAAATTTCGACAAATACGTTCGGAAATATCTGAATTAACAAAAACCCGTTTAACAAATTAGAATATTTGAAAATTCGTAAATTCGAAAATCCCAGAAATTTGAATTCGAAAATGTAAAATTAAAAATTATCCGAAAATAAGAAAGAAGATCAGAAAATCTGAAAATTTGCAATAATAACAAACTAATTATAACTAACTAATAAATGATAGGTATTGGAATTTCCTTTCAAATTTGGCTGTTGGTGAACGTAATACGAATTTATCCGAAGTTACGAATTATCCGAAAAAACGAATGCCGCATCTAATCAAATGGAACGGAACGATTTAATAATAAATAATAATGAAAATTTTATTTCATTTTCAGGGTTTTCGAATTTTCAGAATTTCGTTTCTTATTTTCGGATTTTCGTATCTTCGTTCTTATTTTCGAATCTTCCGAATTTTCGAATTTCCAGATTTTTCAGAATTTCAAATTTATGACTTTTCGAATTTACAAATTTTAGAATTTACAAATATTCGGATAAATTTGTTAAAAGGGTTTTTCGTTAATTCGGAAATTCGAAAATCCGAAAGTTCGAAAATTTAGAAATTCGAATATCCAAAAATAAGAAAGAAAATGCAAAAATTTGAAAGAACGAAAATTCTAAATAATAGCTAACTAACTAATAATAACTAACGATTAAATGATAGGTATTGGAATTTCCTTTCAAATTTGGCTGTTAGTGAATGTAACGAATTATGAATTCATCCGAAGTTACGAATTATCTGAAATAATGAATGCCTCATCTAAACTAATGGAACGTAACAAATTAATAATAAATAATAATGATAAAAAGTTTTTATTATTATTATTATTGTCATTTATTATTATTAATTAGTTACGTTATGTTCGTTTAGATACGATAATTCGTAACTTTGGATAAATTCGTATTGGTTACATTCACTAACGGACAAATTTGAAAGGAAATTCCAATACCTATCATTTATTAGTTAGCTAATTTTTTTTAGATTTTTTTCATTTTCAGGGTTTTTGAATTTTCTGAATTTCATTTCTTATTTTCGGATTTTCGTATCTTCGTTCTTATTTTCGAATCTTCCGAATCTTCGAATTTCCGGATATTTTTTGAATTTCAAATTTATGACTTTTCGAATATTCGAATTTACAAATTTTAGAATTTACAAATATTCGGAAAAATATGTTAAAAGGGTTTTCGTTAATTCGGAAATTCGAAAATCCGAAAGTTCAGAAATTTAGAAAATTTAGAAATTCGAATATCCAAAAAAAAAAAAAAATGCAAACATTCGAAAGAACGAAAATTCTAAATAATAGCTAACTAACTAATAATAACTAACGATTAAATGATAGGTATTGGAATTTTCTTTCAAATTTGTCTGTTAGTGAACGTAACGAATACGAATTCACCTGAAGTTACGAATTATCTGAAAAAATTTATGTCGCATCTAAACACATGGAACAGAACAAATTAATAATAAATAATAATAATAAAACGTTTTTAATATTATTAGTGTCATTTATTATTATTAATTCGTAACTTTGGATAAATTCGTATTGGTTATGTTCACTAACGGTCAAATTTAAAAAGGAAATTCCAATACCTATAATTTAATAGTTAGTAATAGTTATTATTAGTTAGTTTTTATTTCAGATTTTCTAATTTTCGGGTTTTCTAATTTTCGGATTTTCGTTCTTATTTTCGAATTTCGGAATTCTAAAGTTTCCAAATTTTCGATTTTTCGGTTTTCTGAATCTTCGAACTTTCAAATTTACGAATTCCGTAATTTTGGAATTTACAGATTTTTAGATTTTCAAATTTCGGAAATATTTTCGTTCTTATTTTCGGATTTTCGTTCTTATTTTCGAATTTCCGAATTTCTGTATTCTAACGTTTCCAAATTTTAGAATTTTCGATTTTCTGAATCTTCAAACTTTAGATTTTTCGATTTTCAAATTTACGAATTCCGGAATTTTGGAATTTACAGATTTTTCGATTTTCAAATTTAATATTTAATATTTTCGTTCTAATTTTGGAATTTCCGAATATCTGAATTCTAAAATTTCAGATTTTTTGATTTTCTGAATCTTCAAACTTTAGATTTTTCGATTTTTAAATTTACGAATTCTGGAATTTTGGAATTTACAGATTTTTAGATTTTCAAATTTCGGAAATATTTTCGTTCTTATTTTCTTTCTTCTTTTCGAATTTCCGAATTTCTGAATTCTAAAATCTCCAAATTTTAGATTTTTAGATTTTCTGAATCTTCAAACTTTAGATTTTTCGATTTTCAAATTTAATATTTAATATTTTCGTTCTAATTTTCGAATTTCCGAATTCAAAAATTTCAGATTTTTCGATTTTCTGAATCTTCGAACTTTAGATTTTTCGATTCTCAAATTTACGAAATTCTGGAATTTTGGAATTTACAGATTTCGATTTTCAAATTTCGGAAATATTAAATGGGTTTTTTCGAATTTCCGAATTTCTGAATTCTAAAATCTTCAAATTTTTGATTTTTAGATTTTCTGAATCTTCAAACTTTAGATTTTTAGATTTTCAAATTTAATATTTAATATTTTCGTTCTAATTTTCGAATTTCCGAATTTCTGAATTCAAAAATGTCAGATTTTTCGATTTTCTGAATCTTCGAACTTTAGATTTTTCGATTCTCAAATTTACAAAATTCCGGAATTTTGGAATTTACAGATTTTGATTTTCAAATTTCGGAAATATTAAATGGGTTTTTATTATTAATATTTATGAATTATTTAATGTGTTGAATTTCTTCCAAAAAACGATTTCGGAACAAAACAAATTGCACATGTCTATTCATTATCCCATCGCACTAAAATTTTACCAGACACGTCCTCTCACGTCACCTCTCCCCTGTGTCTTGCAGGAGACGTCCAATGCTTCGGAATGGATTGTTACGCTTTGGCGTTCGGCGTTCCAGCCGCTTTGATGTTGGTTGCACTGAGTAAGTAAACCGATTTATTGGAAATTCTTTATTCTATTATTATGTAACGTGTTGAAGAATTTCATGAGAACAGAATTACAAGAATCACCCTGTAAATAGTACAGGAAACAAAATCAAACATTGTAACCGATTTATTGGTGGAGAAGATCGAATGAAAGATAATAAGAAGGATGTCTGATCAGTGGTGGCTAAAGGTATTTTTTTTTTGGGGGGGGGCGGCAAACAATGCACCCGGTCGCTCGGGTCACCCGCACCCCAACCCCCCCCGACCCCCAGTCAGTTGGTCACCAGCCCCGCACTTACCCCATCTAGGTCGCGGGCAGCGTTTCCTCTAGGCGTCTCCTTCACCTTGGCATCACGGCGGCTTCCGCCGTGCATCTCCGCCCTCCTCCGACAAGGAATTGTGAGTTGTCAGTGGCGGCCCGTCCATAGGGGGCACACGGGCGCTGCTCCCCCCCCAAAGCTAGTTACCAAAAGGTCCTTTAAGTGCACTGTGTATGGGCGCCGGACACAGCTGTCTATGGGCAGCATGACGTCTACGCAGTCACGTGATGCAGGTGAGGCGCTTCATTTGCCTGCTTTTGTGAGTCCTTGTGGCGCTAAGTGATTCGCCTGAACGCTACCATCGTACAGTTATTCTCCTTGTTGTGTGTTTTTTTTTTAATGGCACCGCCGTAGGACATGGCTGGTGCTTTCCTCTGAGCCGCGGCATCACTTCCGGTTTCTCTGTGACAGTGGGAAACTGAAAGTGACGCCGCGGCTCCATGGATCGACCGCATTGGCCCGAGCAGTGCCTTCTTACAGAATCCACTCCAGAATTGGTAGGTTCAGAGTCAGTCAGGCAAAAAGAAAGAGAAAAGAAAATTGTCTTTTATTATTTATATTTATATTTTTGCTTCAAAGGGGTTACCCGGTTAGGAAAATACAGTATCTAGCAGTGGATGCAGACTGTGAGGCTGAACTATATACAGGGGTATAAACAGAGGTTTCATAAATCCCCAATCTAAAATAGAAAAAAAGGTTTCACTTTAGATATACTGTATACACCGCTCAGCCATACCATTCTGACCACAGTTGATGTATAGAAAGCAGAAAAAATGGACAAGTGTAAGGATTTGAGGGACTTTGACAAGAACTAAATTGTAATGGCTGGACGACTGGGTTTAGAGCAACTCCAAAACTGCAGCTCTTGTGGGATGGTCCCGGTCTGCAGTGGTCAGGACCGACCAAAAGTGGTCCAAGAAAGGGAAACCGCCCAACCAGTGACAGGGTGATGGCCAGCCAAGGATTATTGCTGGAGGTGGGGAGGGAAGGCTCATTGGTGGAGGTGGGGCGGTAAGGCTCATTGATGGAGGTGGGGAGGGAAGGATTATTGAATGAGGTGGGGAGGAAAGACTCATTGATGGAGGTGGGGAGGTAAGGCTCATTGATGGGGGTGGGGAGGGAAGGCTCATTGATGGCGGTGGGGGAGAGCAAAGGCTCATTGATGGAGATGGGGAGGGAAGGCTCATTGATGGAGGTGGGGAGGGAAGGCTCATTGATGGAGGTGGGGAGGGAAGGCTCATTGATGGAGGTGGGAGGGAAGGCTCATTAAAGGAGGTGGGGAGATAAGGCTCATTGTGGGAGGTGCGGAGGGAAGGCTCATTGAGGGAGGGGAGAGGGCTCATTGATGGAGGTCGGGGGGGAAGGTTCAATGATGGTGGTGGGGAGGGAAGGCTCACTGATGGAGATGGGGGAGGGAAGTCTTATTGATGGAGGTGGGGAGGGAAGGCTCTTTGATGGATGTGGAGGGAAGGCTAATCATTGATGAAGACAGAGGAAGGGCTCATTGATGGAGGTGGGGAGGGGAGAGGGCTCATTGATGGAGGTGGGGAGGGAAGGTTCAATGATGGTGGTGGGGAGGGAAGGCTCAATGGTGGAGGTGGGGAGGGAAGGCTCATTGATGGAGGTGGGGAGGGAAGGCTCATTGATGGAGGTGGGGAGGGAGGACTCAATGATGAGGTGGGGAGGGAAGGCTCATTGATGGAGGTGGGGAGGGAAGGCTCATTGATGGAGGTGGGGAGGAATGGCTCATTGATGGAGGTGGGGAGGGAAGGCTCATTGATGGAGGTGGGGCGTTAAGGCTCATTGATGGGGGTGGGGAGTGGGGAGGGAAGGCTCACTGATGGCGGTGGGGGAGAGCGAAGGCTCATTGATGGAGGTGGGGAGGGAAGGCTCATTGATGGAGGTGGGGAGGGAAGGCTCATTAATGGAGGTGGAGGCAAGGCTCATCATTGATGGAGGTGGGGAGGGAAGGCTCATTGATAGAGGTGGGGAGAGAAGGCTCATTAAGGGAGGTGTGGAGGGAAGGCTCATTGAGGGAGGGGAGAGTGTTCAATGATGGTGGTGGGGAGGCAAGGCTCATTGACGGAAGTTGAGGGAAGGATAATCATTGATGGAGGCAGAGGAAAGGCTCATTGATGGAGGTGGGGAGGGGAGAGGGCTCATTGATGGAAGTGGGGAAGGAAGGTTCAATGATGGTGGTGGGGAGGGAAGACTCATTGGTGGAGGTGGGGAGGGAAGGCTCATTGGTTGAGGTGGGGAGGGAAGGCTCATGGATGGAGGTGGGGAGGGAAGGCTCATTGATGGAGGTGGAGAAGAAAGACTCAATGATGGAGGTGGGGAGGGAGGGCTCATTGATGGAGGTGGGGAGGGAAGGCTCATTGATGTAGGTGGGGCGGTAAGGCTCATTGATGGGGGTGGGGAGTGGGGAGGGAAGGCTCATTGATGGCGGTGGGGGAGAGCGAAGGCTCATTGATGAAGATGGGGAGGAAAGGCTCATTGATGGAGGTGGGGAGGGAAGGCTCATTAATGGAGGTGGAGGCAAGGCTCGTCATTGGTGGAGGTGGGGAGGGAAGGCTCATTGATAGAGGTGGGGAGAGAAGGCTTATTGAGGGAGGGGAGAGTGTTCAATGATGGTGGTGGGGAGGAAGGCTCATTGATGGAGGTGGGGGAGGGAAGTCTTATTGATGGAGGTGGGGAGGGAAGGCTCATTGACGGAAGTGGAGGGAAGGCTAATTATTGATGGAGGCGGGGGAAAGGCTCATTGATGGAGGTGGGGAGGGGAGAGGGCTCATTGATGGAGGTGGGGAGGGAAGGTTTAATGATGGTGGTGGGGGGAGGGAAGACTCATTGATGGAGGTTGGGGAGGGAAGTCTTATTGATGAAGGTGGGGAGGGAAGGCTCATTGATGGAAGTGGAGGGAAGGCTAATCAATGATGGAGGTGGGGAGGAAAGGCTCATTGATAAAGTTTGGGAGGGAAGGCTCATTGATGGAAGTGGATAGGAAAGGCTCATTGATGGAGGTGGGAAGGCTCATTGATGGAGGTGGAGAGGGGAGGCTCATTGATGGAGGTGGGGATGGAAGACTCATTGAAGGAGGTGGGGAGGAAGGCGCATTGATGGAGGTGGGGAGGGAAGGTTTATTAATGAAGGTGGGGAGGGAAGGCTCATTGGTGGAGGTGGAAAGGGAAGGCTCATTGGTGGGAAGGCTCATTGATGGAAGTGGGGAGGGAAGACTCCTTGATGGAGGTGGGGAGGGAAGGCTCATTGATGGAGGTGGGGAGGGAAGGCTCATTGAGGGAGGGAAGAGGGCTCATTGATGGTGGTGGGGAGGGAAGGCTCATTGATGGAGGTGGGGAGGGAAGGCTCATTGATGGGGGTGGAGAGGGAAGGCTCATTGATGGAGGTGGGGAGGGAAGGCTCATTGATGGAGGTGGGGAAGAAAGGCTCATTGATGGAGGTGGGGAGGAGATCGCAATGATGGAGGTGGGGAGGGAAGGCTCATTGATGGAGGTGGAGAGGGAAGGCTCATTGATGGAGGTGGGGAAAAAGGCTCATTGATGGAGGTGGGGAGGGAAGGCTCATTGATGGAGGTGGGGTGGTAAGGCTCATTGATGGAGGTGGGGAGGGAAGACTCATTGATGGAGGTGGGGAGGTAAGGCTCATTGATGGGGGTGGGGAGGAAAGGCTCATTGATGGCGGTGGGGGAGAGCAAAGGCTCATTGATGGAGATGGGGAGGGAAGGCTCATTGATGGAGGTGGGGAGGGAAGGCTCATTGATGGAGGTGGGGAGGGAAGGCTCATTGATGGAGGTGGGAGGGAAGGCTCATTAAAGGAGGTGGGGAGATAAGGCTCATTGAGGGAGGTGCGGAGGGAAGGCTCATTGAGGGAGGGGAGAGGGCTCATTGATGGAGGTGGGGAGGGAAGGTTCAATGATGGTGGTGGGGAGGGAAGGCTCACTGATGGAGATGGGGGAGGGAAGTCTTATTGATGGAGGTGGGGAGGGAAGGCTCTTTGATGGATGTGGAGGGAAGGCTAATCATTGATGAAGACAGAGGAAGGGCTCATTGATGGAGGTGGGGAGGGGAGAGGGCTCATTGATGGAGGTGGGGAGGGAAGGTTCAATGGTGGTGGTGGGGAGGGAAGGCTCAATGGTGGAGGTGGGGAGGGAAGGCTCATTGATGGAGGTGGGGAGGGAAGGCTCATTGATGGAGGTGGGGAGGGAGGACTCAATGATGAGGTGGGGAGGGAAGGCTCATTGATGGAGGTGGGGAGGGAAGGCTCATTGATGGAGGTGGGGAGGGAAGGCTCATTGATGGAGGTGGGGAGGGAAGGCTCATTAATGGAGGTGGAGGCAAGGCTCATCATTGATGGAGGTGGGGAGGGAAGGCTCATTGATAGAGGTGGGGAGAGAAGGCTCATTAAGGGAGGTGTGGAGGGAAGGCTCATTGAGGGAGGGGAGAGTGTTCAATGATGGTGGTGGGGAGGCAAGGCTCATTGACGGAAGTTGAGGGAAGGATAATCATTGATGGAGGCAGAGGAAAGGCTCATTGATGGAGGTGGGGAGGGGAGAGGGCTCATTGATGGAAGTGGGGAAGGAAGGTTCAATGATGGTGGTGGGGAGGGAAGACTCATTGGTGGAGGTGGGGAGGGAAGGCTCATTGGTTGAGGTGGGGAGGGAAGGCTCATGGATGGAGGTGGGGAGGGAAGGCTCATTGATGGAGGTGGAGAAGAAAGACTCAATGATGGAGGTGGGGAGGGAGGGCTCATTGATGGAGGTGGGGAGGGAAGGCTCATTGATGTAGGTGGGGCGGTAAGGCTCATTGATGGGGGTGGGGAGTGGGGAGGGAAGGCTCATTGATGGTGGTGGGGGAGAGCGAAGGCTCATTGATGAAGATGGGGAGGAAAGGCTCATTGATGGAGGTGGGGAGGGAAGGCTCATTAATGGAGGTGGAGGCAAGGCTCGTCATTGGTGGAGGTGGGGAGGGAAGGCTCATTGATAGAGGTGGGGAGAGAAGGCTTATTGAGGGAGGGGAGAGTGTTCAATGATGGTGGTGGGTAGGAAGGCTCATTGATGGAGGTGGGGGAGGGAAGTCTTATTGATGGAGGTGGGGAGGGAAGGCTCATTGACGGAAGTGGAGGGAAGGCTAATCATTGATGGAGGCGGGGGAAAGGCTCATTGATGGAGGTGGGGAGGGGAGAGGGCTCATTGATGGAGGTGGGGAGGGAAGGTTTAATGATGGTGGTGGGGGGGGGAAGACTCATTGATGGAGGTTGGGGAGGGAAGTCTTATTGATGAAGGTGGGGAGGGAAGGCTCATTGACGGAAGTGGAGGGAAGGCTAATCAATGATGGAGGTGGGGAGGAAAGGCTCATTGATAAAGTTTGGGAGGGAAGGCTCATTGATGGAAGTGGATAGGAAAGGCTCATTGATGGAGGTGGGAAGGCTCATTGATGGAGGTGGAGAGGGGAGGCTCATTGATGGAGGTGGGGATGGAAGACTCATTGAAGGAGGTGGGGAGGAAGGCGCATTGATGGAGGTGGGGAGGGAAGGTTTATTAATGAAGGTGGGGAGGGAAGGCTCATTGGTGGAGGTGGAAAGGGAAGGCTCATTGATGGAAGTGGGGAGGGAAGACTCCTTGATGGAGGTGGGGAGGGAAGGCTCATTGATGGAGGTGGGGAGGGAAGGCTCATTGAGGGAGGGAAGAGGGCTCATTGATGGTGGTGGGGAGGGAAGGCTCATTGATGGAGGTGGGGAGGGAAGGCTCATTGATGGGGGTGGGGAGGGAAGGCTCATTGATGGAGGTGGGGAGGGAAGGCTCATTGATGGAGGTGGGGAAGAAAGGCTCATTGATGGAGGTGGGGAGGAGATCGCAATGATGGAGGTGGGGAGGGAAGGCTCATTGATGGAGGTGGAGAGGGAAGGCTCATTGATGGAGGTGGGGAAAAAGGCTCATTGATGGAGGTGGGGAGGGAAGGCTCATTGGTGGAGGCGGGGAAGGGAAGGCTCATTGATGGAGGTGGGGAGGGAAGGCTCATTGATGGAGGTGGAGAGGGAAGGCTCATTGATGGAGGTGGGGAAAAAGGCTCATTGATGGAGGTGGGGGAGGGAGGGCTCATTGGTGGAGGCGGGGAAGGGAAGGCTCATTGATGGAGGTGGGGAGGGAAGGCTCATTGATGGAGGGGGAGGGAAGGCTCATTGGTGGAGGTGGTAAGCGAAGGCTGACCCATGTAGTCCGATCCAATAGAAGTGCTACTGGAGCTCAAATTGCTGAAAAAGGTAATGCTGTTTCTGATAGAAAGGAGTCACAACACACAGAGGATCACAGTTTGCTGTGTATGGAGCTGCGTAGCCACAGACCGGTCACGGTGTCCATGTTGACCCGTGTCCACAGCCAAAAGTGCCTACAATGGGCACGTGAGCCTCAGAACTGAACCACGGAGCAGTGGAAGAAGACTCACATTCGGAGTATTGTAGAGATTTCACTGTTTTTCTCTCTCATCATCAGATCAGTCAGTTTGATTCATAAATAAATCACAAAGATTTTTATTTATTTTTGTTCTAGAAATGTGTTCTGCCCCCAGGGTTCCTCTGTCCTCGGTGTGCAGAGCTGATCTCCCTCAGATCTGAATCCGAGCCTCACATCCGATGAAAGCGTTGTGTTTGTGAATGATTCCCTTCATGTAGATGGAGGACGGTCGGGTCAGGTGAGGACAGACGTCTGACTTTGTGTTTTTCTCTCCTGCAGTTGTGTTTGTCAGCGGGAGCGGGATGTACAAGAAGTACCCGCCGCAAGGAAACATCTTAGCCCAAGTCTTCAATTGTATCGGAGTGAGTGATATAAACACACACAACGAACTCTATGATTTCACCTATTGCAGGGCCAGTCCACCAAAACTCAGCACAGGGATGGTGGGAACCCCTCATAATGGGCACAGCAGGTGTGGAGACCTGGAAACTCAACACAGGGAAGGTGGGAACCCCTCATAATGGGCACAGCGGGTGTAGAGACCTGAGAACTCAGCACAGGGATGGTGGGAACCCCTCATAATGGGCACAGCGGGTGTACAGACCCGGGAACTCGGCACAGGGATGGTGGGAACCCCTCATAATGGGTACAGCGGGTGTACAGACCCAGGAACTCAGCACAGAGATGGTGGGAGCCCCTCATAATGGGCACAGCGGGTGTACAGACCTGGGAACTCAGCACAGGGATGGTGGGAACCCCTCATAATGGGCACAGCGGGTGTACAGACCCGGGAACTCAGCACAGGGATGGTGGGAACCCCTCATAATGGGCACAGCGGGTGTACAGACCCGGGAACTCAGCACAGGGATGGGGGAACCCCTCATAATGGGCACAGCGGGTGTACAGATCCGGGAACTCGGCACAGGGATGGTGGGAACCCCTCATAATGGGCACAGCAGGTGTGGAGACCTGGAAACTCAACACAGGGAAAGTGGGAACCCCTCATAATGGGCACAGCAGGTGTAGAGACCTGGGAACTCAGCACAGGGATGGTGGGAACCCCTCATAATGGGCAGAGCGGGTGTACAGACCCGGGAACTCAGCACAGGGATGGTGGGAACCCCTCATAATGGGCACAGCAGGTGTGGAGACCTGGAAACTCAGCACAGGGAAAGTGGGAACCCCTCATAATGGGCACAGCAGGTGTAGAGACCTGGGAACTCAGCACAGGGATGGTGGGAACTCCTCATAATGGGCACAGCGGGTGTACAGACCCGGGAACTCAGCACAGGGATGGTGGGAACCCCTCATAATGGGCACAGCGGGTGTACAGACCCGGGAACTCAGCACAGGGATGGTGGGAACCCCTCATAATGGGCACAGCGGGTGTACAGACCCAGAAACTCAGCACAGGGATGGGGGAACCCCTCATAATGGGCACAGCGGGTGTACAGACCCGGGAATTCAGCACAGGGATGGTGGGAACCCCTCATAATGGGCACAGCGGGTGTACAGACCCGGGAACTCGGCACAGGGATGGTGGGAACCCCTCATAATGGGCACAGCAGGTGTGGAGACCTGGAAACTCAGCACAGGGATGGTGGGGACCTCTCATAATGGGGCACAGCGGGTGTACAGACCCGGGGACTCAGCACAGGGATGGTGGGAACCCCTCATAATGGGTGTACATTTGACTTTATTTACGAATTAGGTGACTCCTGAAGGCAATTGGTTCCACTAGATCTTAGTTGGGGGTATCAGAGTAAAAGGGTCTGAATACAAATGCCCCTCCCCCACACACTTTTCACATATTTATTTGCATCATTTTCCTTCCACTACACAATTATGAGACACTTTGTGTTGGTCCATCACACAAAATCCCAATAAAATACATTTACGTGTTTGGGTGAGAAAATGTGGAAAATTTCAAGGGGTATGAATACTTTTTCAGGGCACTGTAAGTGGGTGGTATGGGTCCACCCCATGGGCAGCCAATATAGATTCCAAAATGATGGGAGTTGTAGTTGTTGTAGGTTCACATTGATGCCGGCCTCTGCGCTCCACCACACAATACTGTATTCTTCAGATTCTTGAGTTGGATCTCCATAATTTGGCCACAAAAGGGGTTCTTGGTGTCGTCTCTCCTCATCAGAGTGAGAGGAACTGAATCCGAATCGTCTTCATGTTTGTTTGTTTTTTGCTTTCTCCTCTTTAGTTTGCCCTCAAGAACCGCTGGAAGCATCGTGCCAAGCAATACCCCAAGCGGGGGCACTGGCTGGACTGGGCCTCCGGAAACTATTCGGTAAGTGTGAGCGTCTCCTGCCTGCTCATTGGTCACCTCAATGTCCTTTCTCTGCTTCCTGGTCTGTGTTCGACAAAAGAAACATATTGTTTCGAATTCCGAATTTCGGGATTTTCGAACATCGAATTTCCAAATTTTCGGAAATTCAGAATTTGGGAATTCAAAAATCCCAAAATTAGAAAATTCAAAAATTAGAAAATTCAAAAATCCCAAAATTAGAAAATTCAAAAATCCCAAAATTAGAAAATTCAAAAATCCCAAAATTAGAAAATTCAAAAATCCCAAAATTCTAAATAATAACAAATGTCGCATCTTAACAAATAGGAAGGAACAATTTTTGGTTTTCCAATTTTTGGATTTTCATTCTTTTGAATTGTCCGATTTTCATTTTTATTTTTGGATTTTCCAATTTCTGGATTTTCGGATTCAGAATTTCCGAATTTTGGAAATTTCAAACTTTTGTTCCTTTGAATTGTCAGATTTTCATTCTTATTTTAGTATTTCCGAATTTCTAATTTTCCCAAAATGTCTAATTTATCAAATTTCGAATTTACAAAATTTCAAATTTCCGAATTTTGGAAATTTCACATTTTTGTTCTTTTGAGTTATCAGATTTTCATTCTTATTTTCAAATTTTCTGATTTCCGAATTTTCGTATTTCCAAATTTCTAATTTTCAAATTTCAAATTTACGAAATTTCTAATTTACAAAATTTTGAATTTACGAATTTTGGAAATTTCTAATTTCTGTTCTTTTGAATTGTCAGATTTTCATTCTTATTTTCGAATTTACAAATTTTTGAATTTCGGAGATTTCAAATTTCCGAATTTTTGGATTTCCAAATTTCGAATTTTTAAAATTTCGAATTTACAACATTTCTAATTTAGGAATTTTGGAAATTTCCAATTTTTGTTCATTTGAATTGTCAGTGTTTCATTCCTATTTTCGAATTTTCGGCTTTCCAAATTTCCAAATTTTGTCTAATATTGACCCCAGGTATTGTATCACTTCACTTCATAGTTGCTCAGCCCTGATGAAGGGGGTTCAGATCCTCGATGGTGTTTGGATTATTTAAAATCAATCAAAAACATTTTACCTTTAGAATCCTCATTGTAAGACCTTCATATTTCAAGTGTTTTTTAGTTTTGTTTGTTTTTTTCCAGAAAAAAACAATCACAGAAGTGAAAATGGTGACCAAAGTCCTCTTCCTGTACATCCCCCTCCCGATGTTCTGGGCTCTCTACGACCAGCAGGTAATTCTGGATATGGGGGACCGTTGTCTGCCGCAAATAGAGCAATATAGCTCGGTCACTTCCCCACTCCTCAGCCTGTGATTGGACAGCGAGGGAGCAGCAGACTTCCTGAGAAGTGGCAGGTGGTGGCAGGTGGTGGCAGGTGGTGGCAGGTCTACAGCCATCGCCCAGAGGAAGTATCTCATTATGCATTCATCACATTGGGTGTCAGCTGAGTTGGGGGATATTTAAGGCCCCAGTACTCGTCAACAGATCAATAGATCGAGTTGTCCATTAGATTTAGTTATAGACACCCTGGCAGCAGTCCACACATTCACACAGCAAACTATATCTGTTACCTTTCAGGGATCACGATGGACTCTTCAGGCTACAAGAATGAACACCGATATCGTAAGTGAAGATTTATTTTCACAGTTAAGTCCGCCGTCCCTGTATCGGGATTGTCACACCCATGTTTAGATTCATTACTAAACCGCCAGAACCACTATTTTACACCCACCATTTCTTCCCTTTGTACACCCATTATTTCCACCATTGTCCACCCGCCATTTCCTCCCTTGTCCTCCTATTATTTCCACACTTGTCCACCTGCAATTTCCACCCTTGTCCTCCTATCATTTCCACCATTATCCAACTGCCATTTGCACCCTTGTCCTTCTGTCATTTGCACTCTTGTCCACCCGCCATTTCCTCCCTTGTTCACCCGCCATTTCCTCCCTTGTCCACCCACAATTTCAACCCATTATTTCCACCCTTGTCCACCTGCCATTTCCACCCTTATCAAACTGCCATTTCCACCCTTATCCAACTGCCATTTCCACCCTTATCCACCTGCCATTTCTGCTCTTGTCCATGCTCTATTTCCACCCTTGTCCTCCTGTCCTTTCCACCCTTGTCCAACTGCCATTTCTGCTCTTGTCTATTCTCAATTTCCACCCCTGTCCTGCCATTTCCACCCACTATTTACTCCCTTTTCCACCTGCAATTTCCACCCTTGTCCCCCTGTCATTTTCACCATTTTCTAACTGCCGTTTCTGCTTTTGTCCATTTGCTTTTTCCACCCTTGTCCTTCAGCCATTTCGATCCTTATCCACCAGCCATTTCCACCTTTGTCCTCCTGTCATTTCCACCCATATCCAACGGTCCTTTCTTCTCTTGTCCTTTCTCCGTTTCCACCCTTGTCCCACTGCCATTTCCACCCTTATTTTCTACCCTCTCTACCAGTCATTTCCACCCTAGTTCTCCCACCATTTCCATCCTTGTCCATTTGCCATTACCACCCTTATCTTCCAGCCATTTCCATCCTTGTCCATTTGCCATTACCACCCTTATCTTCCAGCCATTACCACCCTTATCTTCCAGCCATTTCCTTCCTTGTCCTCCAGCCATTTCCATCCTTGTTCATTTGCCATTTCTACCCTTGTCCTCCCGCTATTTCTACCCTTGTCATCCCGCTATTTCTACCCTTGTCCTCCCGCTATTTCTACCTTTGTCCTCCCGCTATTTCTACCCTTGTCCTCCATCCATTTTCACTCTTGTCCTCCCGCTATTTCTACCCTTGTCCTCCAGCCATTTTCACCCTTGTCCACCCGCTATTTCTACCCTTGTCCTCCCGCTATTTCTACCCTTGTCCTCCAGCCATTTTCACCCTTGTCCACCCGCTATTTCTACCCTTGTCCTCCCGCTATTTCTACCCTTGTCCTCCCGCTATTTCTACCCTTGTCCTCCAGCGATTTTCACCCTTGTCCACCCACCATTTCCATCCTTGTCCTCCCGCTATTTCTACCCTTGTCCTCCAGCCATTTCCATCCTTGTCCATTTGCCATTTCTACCCTTGTCCTCCCGCTATTTCTACCCTTGTCCTCCAGCCATTTTCACCCTTGTCCACCCGCTATTTCTACCCTTGTCCACCCACCATTTCCACCTTTGTCCTCCTGTTATTTCCACCCTCATCTGTGAATACATTGGACAGTTGTGTTTGGAGATCTCTGTGTACAGCTTAGAGAAGATAATGTTCATTGATATATTTGTTTCCTTCCAATATCGCCCTGAAATGCTAATTAATCAATGTATTATTAATTCTATTTACAGAAAGGGTTTCTCATTCAGCCGGACCAGATGCAGGTAAGGAAGGTCACCGTACTTTTATAATTTTGTCACTTCCCTGACAGTCAGAGATTCTAATCCCTCGTACACACGGTCGGAACAGAAAAGTCCGATGTGAGCTTTCGATTGGAAAATGTTGACCGTGAGTAGTCTCCATCTGACTTTTCCTGTCGGAATTTCCGCCAACAAAAATTTGAGAGCTGGTTCTTAAATTTTCCGACGTAAAAAATTCCAATCGGAAATTCCAATCGTCTGTAGCAATTCCGACGCATGCTCGGAAACAATTCGACGCATGCTCGGAAGCATTGAACTTAATTTTCTCGGCACGTCGTAGTGTTGTACGTCACCACATTCTTAACGGTCGAAAGTTCAGGGAACTATGTTGTGACCGTGTGTATGCAAGCCAAGCTTGAGCGAAATTCTAAGAGTCCAAGATCTTTAATTGTTCAACTGATAACAACAAGAAGAGTGAAAGAAAGCCAACGGGCCACGCCCCCTTCATCAGGGGCTGAGTAAAATGGCAGCATGTTCAATGGATTCAGAAATTCTCCCAAACAGACTGATCTTCTTCAGATGATATTATAAACATCAGCCAGAGATGTGTTAACAGTAGAAATGGCAAGTTACAGGCTTATATGGGCTATAATACATCCCTCTGCAGTTGGCACCTACGTCTGTGTAAGGGGCCCATTCTGACCCCACAATATGGGTTCTTACAAGGTCAGCCCACTCTAATGTCACATAATTAGTCTCCTCCTCTTGGGGCCATAACTTCTGTTGTTCTGGTAGAAAGGTGTCAGAACACACAGAGCATCGCAGTTTGTTGTGTATGGGGGGGGGGCTGTGTAGCCGCAGACCGGTCAGGGTGCCCATGTCCACAGCCTAAAGCTCCTACAATGGGCAGATGAGCATCAGAACTGGAGCACAGAGAAAAGGAAGAAGGTGACCTGGTCTGATGAACTCAAGAATGGTCTGAGGAACACAACAAGTTTGAGGTGTTGACTTGGCCTCCAAATTCTCCACATCTCATATACAAATCGAGCATATGTGGAATGTGTTGGTAAAACCAATCCATGAAGGCCCCACCTCCCAACTTACAGGACTTAAAGGATCTTCTACTGAAGGGCCGGCTTGGTGCCGGCATATCTTCAGAGGTCTAGTAGAGTTCACACCTTAAATGGTCATGGTGGGGGGGTCCCAATGTTAAGGCAGATCAGTATATATTATCGCAGGAAGTTATTTTATTCGTTTTAGATCCTTCCGTAATGAAATCTTATCTCTCCAGGTCCTGAACCCGCTTCTGATCCTCATTCTGATCCCTGTGTTTGATCTTGGGATCTACCCTCTCGTCGGGCTTTGCAAGATCAACTTCAAGTGAGTAACGAAGTCGGGTCTCCTGTCTCCGGCCAATGCCACGATTGCTCGGTGTATCCATAAGCTGCCCATTTACCTGCAGTTATTCCTCCTCTCTGTAGACCCTTGGCAAAGATGGCCGTCGGCATGCTGCTGGTCGCTCTGTCTTTCGCTGTTGCCACCATTGTGGAGGTCAAAATTGATGTGAGTTAAAGTCTGATTTACCCAGCCCCCCCTCCCAATCATCCCTACTAGCACAAATTACCTCCCCCCCCCAATCATCCCTACTAGCACAAATTACCCCCTCCCAAAAAAATGTCTGATCTGAGCACAAATCCCCCCACCCACCATATTACCAAATCCTCCCCTCCTAGCACAAATTATCTTCCCCCATCCCCCCTCCCAACAAAAATCACCACTCCAAGCACACCTCTCCAAATTTCATGTCCTAAAATTATTCTTACCCCCTGACAAATACCCCACCCTCTCAAAATCATCCCTAAGAGCACCACCCACCCAAAAATAAATCATCTCTACAAGCACAAATTAGGAGGGCAACATTTTGGGGGGGGTGGATTTGTGCTCAGGGGGGAAATTTGAGGGTTAGAGGATTTGTGTTAAAAGTTTTTTTTTTTGGGGGGGGGGGGAATTGGTGCTAGGGGCATATGGGGAGGGAGAGGATTTGAGTTGGGGAGGATGGGGGAGCAAAGTGGATTTGTTCAGGAAGGAAGGGGGGATTTATGCTTGGGGGGGGTTGCTGATACATAATCATTCATCTTGGGGGGGCACAATTTGGCACATTTGCCCTGGGCTCTAGGTGACCTTGTCCTGGCACTGCCCCCCCTCCCCCTCCCCCTTTCGTTTCTCAAAGTCTTTGTTTTAAATTATTTTTATTTTCCGCCATTCCAGGGGGGCAATCCGCTCGTTCCAAAGGCCGGAGAGAGCTATGTGCAGGTTCTGAACTTTGCAAACCAAGACGTCACCGTTCAGGTGCCAAACAATTTGCCGTTCACCCGACCGCCACTGATCAAGGGAGGTTTCCAGGTAAGAAACGTGTCGCCTGAGCAGTCACATGACACGGTGGAGGGGAGAGAACATAAAGAACAGTGAGAATAAAGGGGAACTCCAGATTATATATTTATTTCCATTCTGGGTGTTGGAGTGGAGGGTTTGCACCTCTGTATGGGGTTTGATTGTCTTCTCTGCCTTCCAGTCACAGTGACCTCCCCCCCAGACATGTGTACTGCCCAAAAAATTTGTTCATTTTCGTTTTATTCGTTTTTTAGCTTTTTCCGGGAATTCTGAAAATTCGGAATTCAGAAATTCTGAAATTTCTGAAATTCTGAAATTTCTGAAATTCTGAAATTCTAAAAATTCGGAATTTGGAAATTTTAAGATTCGTAAATTCGTAAATTTGAAAATTTGGAATTCGGAGATTCGTAAATCCAAAAACAAATTGAATTCTGAATTGTCGAATTTCCGATTTTCGAATTCCGAATGTACGAATATCCGATTTTTGAACATTCGAATTTCCGAATTTAGAAATTTTCGAATTTAGAAGATTTTTGAGTTTCCGAAATCACAAATTTTCACATTTCCGAATTTAGAAATTTCATAATTTCGGAAATTCGAAAATTTCAGGATTAACAAATTTGTCAAAATGTCTTAAAAAACAAATTCGGAACTAAACAAATTGCACATGTCTAACCCCCCCCCCCCCTCATTACAGCACTTTGGCTATATAAATGTATCAAAATAACACTGGGCTAGATTCACGTAGCTGCGCCCCTCCTTATGGCGGCACAGCGTATCGTATTTACGCTACGCCGCCGCAACTTACAGGAGCAAGTGCAGTATTCACAAAGCACTTGCTCCGTAAGTTGTGGCGGCGTAGCGTAAATGGGGCCGGCGTAAGCCCGTGGAATTCAAATGTGGAAGGGGGGCGTATTTTATGTAAATGTTTGATGATCTGACGTGATTGACGTTTTTTACGGACGACGCATGCGCCGTCCGTGTACATATCCCAGTGTGCATTGCTTCCAAGTACGGCGTAACGTCCTATTGGTTTCGACGTGAACGTAAATTACGTCCAGCCCTATTCGCGAACGACTTACGCGAACGACGTAAATAATTCAAATTTCGAAGCGGGAACGACATCCATACTTAACATTGGCTGCGCCTCCTAATAGCAGGAGCAGCCTTACGCCGAAAAAGCCTTAACGCAAACGACGTAAAAAACGAACGCCGGGCGCACGGACGTTTGTGAATCGACGTATCTAGGAAATTAGCATATTCTACGCCGACAACAACGGAAGCGCCCCTAGCGGCCAAAGTGATATTGCACACAATTCTACGCCGCCGCAATCAAGTTACGTCGGTGGAGGAAGCCTATTTTTTCAGCGTAACTGCCTTTGTGAATCGGCGTAACGAAACGCCGACGCAGATTTGAAATTACGGCGGCGTATCTGGAGATACGCCGCCGTAACAGTTACCTGAATCTACCCCACTGTTTGTGGGAGAAAAGGGGCAATTAAAGTGTAAGCTCCTCTGGTGCAGAAACAGTCAGACTTTGTGATATCTGTGTGTTTTATTTCTGCAGGATCCCAATTACATGAAGGTTCATTTCATTGGCTCTGCGAAGGTGACTGTGGAAATTCCCGGAGCGAACATTTCCTGCACAGAGGACATTCATGAGGAAGCCACCTACTCCTTATTGGTGGATACAGTGAATGGAAGTCTGTATTGTAGAACGGTAAGTTGGATAGAATAATTTGACAAGTGATAGATACATGGGTGGTCTGGGAGGGGGAGGGGAGGATACATTTCATTTGTGAGACATATATATATTTTTATATATATATATATATATATATATATATATTTATATATACACATACATAGACATTACATTACCAAAAGTATTGGGACGCCGGCCTTTACACTAGGGTTGTCCAGATACCGATACCAGTATCGGTATCGGGACCGATACCGAGTATTTGCGCTAGTACTCGTACTCGCGCAAATACTCCCGATACCAAAATAGAATACTTTTTTTGTGACATCGAACACAAATTGGATGGCACCATTGGATGGCACTGATAGGTGGCACTGGCATTGATTGAATGGCACTCATAAATGGATGGCACTGATAGGTGGCACTGGCATTGATTGGGTGGCACTGATGAGATGCACTAATAAGCTGCCTCCCTGCACTGATGCACTAATGGGCACTGATCTGCACTGATAGGTGGCACTGGCTAGCTGCACTTTTGGGCACTGGCACCGATGAGCTGCACTGACAGTGATCACTCCTTCAATGATATGTAGTTTTCCAGTACCGTATGCTAAAAAACAGCCCCACACCATGATGTACCAGTTCTTCATAATTCTAAAGAAAATATCTTTGGTCTGTATTGTGGTTTGAAAACGGTCACATGACATTAAAAAAAAGTATCGGTATTCGGTATCGGCGACTACTTGAAAAAAAGTATCGGTACTTGTACTCGGTCCTAAAAAAGTGGTATCGGGACAACCCTACTTTACCCACACATGAACTTCAATGGCATCCCAGTCTTAGTCCGTAGGGTTCAATATTGAGTTGGCCCCGCCCTTTGCAGCTATAACAACTTCAACTCTTCTGGGAAGGCTGTCCACAAGGTTTAGGAGGGTGTCTATGGGAATGTTTGACCATTCTTCCAGAAGAACTGGAACTTTCTGGTGCTGTGGAGAGCCTTAGTTAGTGATGTACACCGCCGAAGATACCAGCTAACTAAGGCTCTCCACAGCACCAGTAACACCTTCCTCCGCTCGCGGAACATCGGAACATCCGCAGCACACACAGGAATGGCCAGGAAGAAATGCACCCTACCAAGCTCCCTCCCTCACTTCTTTCCTCCTATAGAGTGCCGCCGCCGACTACTCATTCAGCGCACCTCGAGCGCACACACCAACTGACACTCCTCCAGGGCCCCGGCTAGTTGTCCAGCTCTGATGGGGAGCTATTTGTCCAGCTCTGATGGGGCCCCCGGTGAACGTGGGGCCCCCGGAGTGTGCCCAGGGGTGCCCGCTCAGTAAGACGGCCCTGTCCCATAGGGGTTCTATCAGGTTAAGGTCAGGATTCTGTGCAGGCCAAGTCACGTTCCTCCACCCCAAACTAGACATGTTTGGTTTGTTTTGTTCTGAATTAATATTCAGACGGATTTTTCGTTATTCGGAGATTCGGATATATCCGAATACCTGTATTACAATATAAACAAATTTTACCAAACACTCCGAATAATGTAATAATGTAACGAAATTCGTCCAAATTTCAGAAATTCGGACTGAAATTCGAATCGAATTTTACATTGAACTCCGGTTGAATTCTCACTGCATATATTGCTGAAATCAAAGACTGTGTGTGATATTTTATTACCATTTCGAAATAATGCTGTTTTTTTTTTTGTTAAGCCAAAGAGTGATTGTAATCATTTGAAGATTGCAACGAGAACAATATAGCATTTTCGTTTCGACCGATTCGAAAATGTATATTTAAATATTTGATCGTTTTGAATTGGGAAAAAAAATCAATAAATTCGAAAAGAAAATTCGAAAATTCCCAATATGAATTCCGAATCAACAGAATTTTACTAAATAAAATAAATAATAAATATAAAATATATAAATATAAATAAATAATAAATATTTTTCTGTTAAAAAAATATATAAATAAAGTGAATAAATAAATATAAATATATAAATTTAAAAAAATATATATATATAAATATAAAATATAAACAAATATAAATAAATATATAAATAAATAAATAACAAAATAACTAGATTAACCAATAAAAGAATGAAATGAATAATAAATATAAATATATAAATACATTGAATAAATAAATAAATATAAATATATAAATAATAATAATAAAAAACTATATATATATATATATATATATATATATATATATATATATATATATATATATATATATATATATATATATATATATAATATAAATAAATATAAAATATAAATAAATAACAAAATAACTAGATTAACGAATCAAAATGAAGCAAAATTTATTTTTTCGTCATGCACATGTCTACCCCAAACTCGCTCCTCCACGTCTTTATGGACCTTGCTTTGTGCACTGGTTCCCAGTCATGTTGGAACAGGAAGGGGCCGTCCCCCAAACTCCTCCCACAAAGTTGGGAGCATGAAATTGTCCAAAATGTTATGGTATGCTGACGCCTTAAGAGTTCCCTTCACTGGAACTAAGAGGCCAACCCAACCCCTGAAAAACAACCCCACACCATAATCCCCCCTCCCCCAAATGATTTGGACCAGCGCTAAAAGCAAGGCCCATAAAGACATGGATGAGCGAGTTTGGTGTGGAGGAACTTGACTGGCCTGTACAGAGTCCTGACCTCAACCCCATAGAACACCTTTGGGATGAATTAGAGCGGAGACTGTGAGCCAGGCCTTCTCATCCAACATCAGTGCCTGACCTCACAAACGGTCTTCTGGAAGAATGGTCAAACATTCCCATAGACACACTCCTAAACCTTGTGGACGGCCTTCCCAGAAGAGTTGAAGCTGTTATAGCTGCAAAGGGCGGAGCCAACTCAATATTGAATCCTACGGACTAAGACTGGGAGGATATTAATGTTCATGTGGGTGGAAAGGCAGGCGTCCCAATACTTTTGGTAATATAGGGTGTGTGTATATACTGTGTGTGTGTGTGTATATATATATATTATTATTATTATTATTATTATTTTGCCCATAATTACCTTATTTAAATCCTTTAGCATTGACTAACCAATACAATGCTGGTCCCTTTGGATAATATCGATCACATTATAGAGCTGTTTAGTGCCACACAATCCACATCTGTGATATATTTTAGTATTGAACAGTTACATTGTAACATTTACAGATTTTTTTTCTTCTCCTGTAGATAGAAGATTCCAATAGAAAACCAGCCAATGGATTATCAGGGGTCAGGTACGTCTTTTGTGTCTATTGTGTGATTATGTTGTAGATGACAGAAATCTTTCTCGCGCACACGATCGGATTTTCTACGTGCTGTGTGGATTGTTTTTTTTTATAAATGCGCCTCTTTTGGTTCATTCATTTCTGATTTTCTGTTTCTTGCAGATTTATTAATTTGCTCCCAGAAACCGTCTATGATATCAAGATCGGCGATACAACGATCAACAGTGCCAGCCCCAACGTATCGCAATATTTCACCCAGAAAAGAGCATTGTGAGTGGATTCATGACTACTAGAGAGATAGATAGATAGATAGATAGATAGATAGATAGATAGATAGATAGATACATATAGATAGATAGATAGATACATACATATAGATAGATAGATAGATAGATAGATAGATAGATAGATAGATAGATAGAGATAGATATATAGGCCCAGATTCTCAAACGAGTTACGCCAGCGTATCTCAAGATACGCCGTCGTAACTCTGAGTCCGGCCGGTCGTATCTATGCGCCTGATTCTTAGAATCAGTTACGCATAGATTTGTATTAGATCCGACCGGTGTAAGTCTCTTACGCCGTCGGATCTTAACTGCATATTTACGCTAGCCGCTAGGGGCGTGTACGCTGATTCACGTCTAGAAATATGTAAATCAGCTAGATACGCAAATTCAGGAACGTACGCCCGGCCGACGCAGTACAGATACGCCGTTTACGTTAGTTTTTTCCCGGCGTAAAGTTACCCCTGCTATATGAGGCGTATATGCGGCGTACCAATGTTAAGTATGGATGTCGTTCCCGCGTCGAATTTTGAATATTTTACGTCGTTTGCGTAAGTCGTCCGTGAATGGGGCTGGACGTAATTTACGTTCACGTCGAAACCAATACGTCCTTGAGGCGTACTTTGGAGCAATGCACACTGGGATATGTCCACCGACAGCGCATGCGCCGTTCGTAAAAAGCATCATTTACGTGGGGTCACATAACATTTACATAACACACGCCCACTTCTTCCACATTTGAATTAGGCGGGCTTACGCCGGCCTATTTACGATACGCCGCCGCAACTAACGGAGCAAGTGCTTTGAGAATACTGCACTTGCCCGTCTAAGTTGCGGAGGCGTAACGTAAATAGGATATGTTACGCCTGCGCAAGGATACGCCGCTGTATGTGAATCTGGGCCATAGATAGATATATAGCTATAGATAGATACATATAGATAGATAGATATAGATAGATAGAGATATAGATATATTTAGATACATATAGATAGATAGATAGATAGATAGATAGATAGATAGATAGATAGATAGATAGATAGATAGATAGATAGATAGATAGATAGATAGATAGATAGATACATATAGATAGATAGATAGATAGATAGATAGATAGATAGATAGATAGATAGATAGATAGATAGGTAAAAGGAAGGAAAAATTTGCGCTAGGTGAATCATAGGTGCCCCTGATGATGTCAGTTTATGATGAAACGGCCGTAGGGCGTCACGTTTTTTGCACTGCGCATGCGCGAAACGGCCACCCGTGTACTGACACGAACGGAGCTTCTTTTTTATACATTCTTGCAAGGAAATTGTCTGCAACTCTTTATAGAGAGTTTTGTAGCTGCTATTGCGCATTTTACAAGACATTTTTATAACGTCTGCACTACTGGAAGCCTTCTCTCTTTTTTCCTATACCATTTGGCTTCACTAAATGTTCAGAATCTGGATCGCCATTGCTTCTCTTGTGCTGGAACACCTGTCACTGGAACACCTGTCACTGGAACACCTGTCACTGGAACACCTGTCACTGGAACACCTGTCACTGGAACACCTGTCACTGGAACACCTGTCACTGGAGCACCTGTCACTGGAGCACCTGTCACTGGAGCACCTGTCACTGGAACACCTGTCACTGGAACACCTGTCACTGGAACACCTGTCACTGGAGCACCTGTCACTGGAACACCTGTCACTGGAACACCTGTCACTGGAACACCTGTCACTGGAGCACCTGTCACTGGAACACCTGTCACTGGAACACCTGTCACTGGAACACCTGTCACTGGAACACCTGTCACTGGAGCACCTGTCACTGGAACACCTGTCACTGGAACACCTGTCACTGGAACACCTGTCACTGGAGCACCTGAGTGATTGCACTGACCATCGCTACAGAGGGGATAGATAAAGGATCATTCCTGGAGGTCTCCACAGGACACCATTCACGATCAGTGGCGGCTGGTGCTCAAAATTTTTGGGGGGGCGCAAACAAACGAAAAAAACAAACAATTGCAGCCTCACTGTGCCCATCAAACGTAGCCACTGTGCCCATCAAAGGCAGCCACTGTGCCCATCAAAGGCAGCCACTGTGCACATCAAAGGCAACCACTGTGCCCATCAAATGCAGCCACTGTGCCATCAATTGTTGCCACTGTGCCATGCCATTAATTGTCGCCACTGTGCCATGCCATCAAATGCAGCCACTGTGCCATGCCATCAAATGCAGCCACTGTGCCATCATTTATCGCTACTGTGCCCATCAATTGTCGCCACTGTGCCATCAATTGTCACCACTGTGCCCAGCAATTGTCACCACTGTGCCCATCAATTGTCACCACTGTGCCATGCCATCAAACGCTGCCACTGTGCCATCAATTGTCGCCACTGTACCCATTGTCACCACTGTGCCATCAGTTGTCGCCACTGTGCCATCAATTTTCACCACTGTGCCATCATTTATCGCTACTGTGCCCATCAATTGTCGCCACTGTGCCATCAATTGTCACCACTGTGCCCATCAATTGTCACCACTGTGCCATGCCATCAAACGCTGCCACTGTGCCATCAATTGTCGCCACTGTACCCATTGTCACCACTGTGCCATCAGTTGTCACCACTGTGCCATCAATTTTCACCACTGTGCCATCAGTTGTCGCCACTGTGCCATCAATTGTCACCACTGTGCCATGCCATCAAACGCAGCCACTGTGCCATCAATTGTCACCACTGTGCCACCAATTGTCACCACTGTAGTCACCAATTGTCACCACTGTAGCCATCAATTGTCACCACTGTGCCCATCAATTGTCACCACTGTGCCATGCCATCAAACGCCGCCACTGTGCCATCAATTGTCGCCACTGTGCCCATTGTCACCACTGTGCCATCAGTTGTCGCCACTGTGCCCATCAATTGTCACCACTGTGCCATGCCATCAAACGCCGCCACTGTGCCATCAATTGTCGCCACTGTGCCCATTGTCACCACTGTGCCATCAGTTGTCACCACTGTGCCATCAGTTGTCGCCACTGTGCCATGCCATCAAACGCAGCCACTGTGCCATCAATTGTCGCCACTGTGCCATCAATTGTCATCACTGTACCCATCAATTGTCACCACTGTACCCATCAATTGTCACCACTGTGCCATGCCAAACGCAGCCACTGTGCCATCAAACGCAGCCACTGTGCCATGCCATCAAACGCAGCCACTGTGCCATCAATTGTCACCACTGTGCCCATCAATTGTCACCACTGTGCCCATCAATTGTCACCACTGTGCCCATCAAACGCTGCCACTGTGCCATCAATTGTCGCCACTGTACCCATTGTCACCACTGTGCCATCAGTTGTCGCCACTGTGCCATCAATTTTCACCACTGTGCCATCAGTTGTCGCCACTGTGCCATCAATTGTCATCACTGTGCCATCAAACGCAGCCACTGTGCCATCAATTGTCACCACTGTGCCACCAATTGTCACCACTGTAGTCACCAATTGTCACCACTGTAGCCATCAATTGTCACCACTGTGCCCATCAATTGTCACCACTGTGCCATGCCATCAAACGCCGCCACTGTGCCATCAATTGTCGCCATTGTGCCCATTGTCACCACTGTGCCATCAGTTGTCGCCACTGTGCCATGCCATCAAACGCAGCCACTGTGCCATCAATTGTCGCCACTGTGCCCATTGTCACCACTGTGCCATCAATTGTCATCACTGTACCCATCAATTGTCACCACTGTACCCATCAATTGTCACCACTGTGCCATGCCAAACGCAGCCACTGTGCCATCAATTGTCACCACTGTGCCCAGCAATTGTCACCACTATGCCATGTCATCAAACGCAGCCACTGTGCCATCAATCGTCGCCACTTTGCCCATCAATTGTCACCACTGTGCCCATCAATTGTCGCCACTGTGCCCATCAATTGTCGCCACTGTGCCCATCAATTGTCGCCACTGTGCCCTGTAAAATGCTGCCACTGTGCCCTGTAAAATGCCCCCCCCCGGCACTTACCTTTCCGGGGTCAGCCATCCTGCTTCTACCATCCCTCGATGTTTTCTCCCGCCCTTGATGGCGCTTCAGCCATTCAGGTTACCGGTAACCAGAACCGGTGAACCTGATTGGCTGAGACGCCTGTCAGTCTTATCCAAGGATTGCACCCCCCGTGCGGCCCTCAGGCTGTAATCGGAAAGCCTATCAGAGCCGCTGGCTCTGATAGGCACTTCCACAGCCAACCAGTTTTGCCGTTATTCAGATGGCCGGCGCTCGCCAGGGGGCTGGCCATCTGAATAGTCGGCGGCAGCGGCAATACATAGATTCATGCAATGCATGAATCTATGTATTGTATTCAGTGGCGGTGCGGGAGCCAGAGGAGGCGGCGCTCCGGCGCCCTCTATGGACGCACCGCCACTATTCACGATCATCTGTATCTCTGCAGAGCCTGTACTGACCCCCCTGAGAAGGGCGGTCACAGGCTAGCTGGTAAGCCTCCCCTTACATTCACTGGTGGTGAGTCTTCACATATTTTGGAGTAACACAGGATTACATCTTCCATAGGAACTTCATTCACCTTTATTGGGCACTATTTTTGTTATAATTATTTATTTTTGAATCATTTTGGCAACACGTGACTTCTTTTTTCAGCGCTACACATTTTTTATCCATAGATAGATATAGATAGATAGATAGATATTTAGATCTTTCCATTCCCTGTATACAATCTCTCATTATTGTTTATTCTCCCTCCAGTACCAAACTAACTGTGACTTACAAAGGAGATAAATACACGATCGACCTCGATCTCCTGGACTTTGGTGCCGCATACACAGCAGTCCTGAGGGAGGTCAGTAACATTTTGGCTTTCCAGAGAATTCTACAGCCCCGTTATTGCTTTACACCAAACCACCAAACATTGGTCGACACCTGACCATCACATGTTGTTGGACATCCCATTTCAAAACCATGACTGCCAATATGAAGTTGCCCCTCCCCCCATGGCCACTGTCTGATCTGGCTATAAGATCCTACACCCTTCTGGGAAGACTTTCCCCAACATTTTGGAGGGTGTCTGTGGGAACTTATGCTAGGGTGACCACGTGTCCCGGATTGAACCCCCGCCGCAACACACTACACAAGGCCGACTCGCAGGCGGCCTTTTATAGTGGGGGGGCGTGTACCAAACCCCCTGAGCCATAATTGGCCAAAGCCAATTATGGCTCTCCGTTTTTTTGGCGCGCTGTGATTGGCCAAGCACGCGGGTCATAGTGCATGCTTGGCCAATCATCAGCCAGCAATGAACTGCGATGCCGCAGTGAATTATGGTCCATGAGGCGAACGGCCCGTAACGTTCGCATTTCAACGAACGGGCGAACATACGATGTTCGAGTCGAGCATGGGTTCATCTCGAACACGAAGCTCATCCCTGTTGGAGACCACCGATTTAGACTGAGGTTCAAGATGCGGGACTGTCCCAGCAAGTTCGGGACAGTTGCCATCTATGGTCTATGGTCATCAGTTGCCATCTATGGTCTATGGTCATCTATGGTCTATGGCCATCTATGGTCTATGGTCATCTATGGTCTATGGTCATCTATGGTCTATAGCCATCTATGGTCTATGGCCATCTATGGTCTATGGTCATCTATGGTCTATGGCCATCTATGGTCTATGGCCATCTATGGTCTATGGTCATCTATGGTCATCTATGGTCTATGGTCATCTATGGTCTATGGCCATCTATGGTCTATGGCCATCTATGGTCTATGGCCATCTATGGTCTATGGCCATCTATGGTCTATGGCCATCTATGGTCTATGGTCATCTATGGTCTATGGTCATCTATGGTCTATGGTCATCTATGGTCTATGGTCATCTATGGTCTATGGTCATCTATGGTCTATGGCCATCTATGGTCTATGGTCATCTATGGTCTATGGCCATCTATGGTCATCTATGGTCTATGGTCATCTATGGTCTATGGCCATCTATGGTCTATGGTCCATGGTCATCTATGGTCTATGGTCATCTATGGTCTATGGTCTTAGGTCTATGGTCATCTATGGTCTATGGCCATCTATGGTCTATGGTCATCTATGGTCTATGGTCATCTATGGTCTATGGCCATCTATGGTCATCTATGGTCTATGGCCATCTATGGTCTATGGTCATCTATGGTCTATGGCCATCTATGGTCTTTATTTTTTCCCTTACAAATCAAATATTTAATGGCTCAGCTGCCGCCTGTTTCCGTCTCACATGTGAACTTTTCTAACCAGGTGGATGAAGCCAAGAAAGAAATAAAAGCCTACAAGGTGGAGGACATCGATGCAAACCGCGTGCACGTGGCGTGGCAGATCCCGCAATACGTCCTGCTGAGCGCCGGAGAGGTCATGTTCTCAGTCACCGGCTTGGACTTCTCCTACTCCCAGGTAATGACTGACAATAATAAGTCTCACCCTTCACCTTCCAGAAGGTGCACATTGGGGTAAAGGGGGGGACTCCACCCGGAAGTGATAATTCCATGTATGGTGGATGTTGAGGTGTCTCCTCCGTCTCGAAAGGACTACTTTGAACCAACTGAATGGAAAGGGGGTGGGACCAGGGACTGTCGAGCTGGGGAGGAAAGAACAAAAGGTGCTAAATGTTGACTCGTGACCGGTCCTCTTTGTGTCTCCCAGGCTCCAGCCAGTATGAAGTCCGTCCTCCAGGCCGGGTGGCTGCTCACTGTGGCTTTCGGCAACGTCATCGTGCTGATTGTGGCCCAAGCCGGATCCATGGAACAGGTAACGTGAACTCTCAACTTCTTTCCCTCACTCTCTTGTAGAGCAAAGCCCAAAGTAGAACCCTTATATTGGACATACTTCCAAGTGTCGGGACCGGGTACTCAAGTGCCCAGGGGGAAGATGCAAACCCCCCCCCCAAAAGAAAATCTAGCACTAACCTGCACACCCGCCCCCCCAGGCATAAATATCCCTTGTAAGCCACAATTTCCCCCAAACAGAATGGCAAAAAATCCCCCACCCTCCCTTCACAGTACATATCCTTCCCTGCTTCAATCCCCCCCTACCAGCACAGATCTTTGTACCTTCACCCCCCCATCCCAGCTCAATTCCCCTTCCCACAAATCACCCCTCCTTGCACAAATCCCCCTCATCTCCCCTCCTATCTCAAATCCTCTCCCCCCAATTCCCCCACCCCATCCCTTTCCCATCCACACAAATCTACCCCCCTACAACCCCCCCCCCAGAACAATCCCTCTCCCCTGACCCCTCTTCCAGCACAACCCCTCCCCCCCAAATCACCTACCTAGCATTAATCCTCTACCCCAAATTCCCCCACCCACACAAATCTACCCCCCTACAACCCCCCCTCCCAGAACACCAGAACAATCCCTCTCCCCTGACCCCTCTTCCAGCACAACCCCACCCCCCCAAATCACCTACCTAGCATTAATCCTCTGACCTAAATTCCCCCACCCCATCCTTCCCCCATCCACACAAATCTACCCCCCTACAACCCCCCCCTCCCAGAACAATCCCTCTCCCCTGACCCCTCTTCCAGCACAACCCCCCCCCCCCCCCCTCCCAGAACAATCCCTCTCCCCTGACCCCCTCTTCCAGCACAACCCCTCCCCCCCAAATCACCTACCTAGCATTAATCCTCTACCCCAAATTCCCCCACCCACACAAATCTACCCCCCTACAACCCCCCCTCCCAGAACAATCCCTCTCCCCTGACCCCTCTTCCAGCACAACCCCACCCCCCCCCCCAAATCACCTACCTAGCATTAATCCTCTGACCTAAATTCCCCCACCCCATCCTTCCCCCATCCACACAAATCTACCCCCCTACAACCCCCCCCTCCCAGAACAATCCCTCTCCCCTGACCCCTCTTCCAGCACAACCCCCCCCCCTCCCAGAACAATCCCTCTCCCCTGACCCCTCTTCCAGCACAACCCCCCCCCCCCCCCCCAAATCACCTACCTAGCATTAATACTTTCTCCTCTGTCCTTCCTCTCTTAGCACAAATCCACCATCCTTCCCCTTATTCCCCCCTCCTAGCACAAATCCCCTTCCAAATACAGCCTCCAAGCACAAATCCCCCCACCCTTTGATTTCCCCCAGCACAAATCCTATCCCCCAATCCCCTCCTCGGCACAACCCCCCCCCTCCACAACAAATCCTCCCCTTATTCCTCCCAGCACTAAATCCCCTTCCAAAACCAGCCTCAAAGCATATCCCCTCCCCAACACAAATCCCTCCCCCCAAATCACACCTCTAGCACTAACCCTCTCCCATCTGGAAATTCCCACTCCTATCACTAATCCTCTCCTCCAAGCATGAATTAACCCCCTCCCTCCCCATAGATTTCCTCTTTTTCCACCTTCAAATCCCCCTACCTAGCACAAATCACCCCCCCCCCCAGAATTTCCTCTTGTAGCACAAATCCCCCATCCTCCCCCTCATTCCACCCTCCTCGCACAAATCGCCCCAAATCACCTACCTAGCATTAAACCTTTCTCCCCTTCAAATCCCCCCACTTAGCACAAATCCTCTATCCTCTCCCTCTTTCCACCCTCCCAGCACACATTTCCCTTCTAACTCCACCCACCTAGCACAACCCCCCCCCCCAGCTCAAATCCTCTCCCTCAATACCCTCCCCAGTACAAGACCCTCTCCCCAAATCACACCTCTAGCACCAACCCTCTCCCCTCTGCAAATCCCCACTCCCAGCACTAATCCTCTCCCCTCTCTAAGCATAAATCCTCTCCCCCTCAAGATTTCCCCTCATAACACAAATTCCCCTTCAACCCCCTTAACCCCCTCTCCCAGCACCCCCTCCTACAAATCCACCCTCCTAGCACAAATCTCCCCCCTACGATTCCCCACCCCAGCAAAAATCTTCTTCCTCGCATTCCCTTCCCCCAGCACTAATCCTTTTTCACCTTCAAATCCCCCTACCTAGCACAAATCACCCCCCCCCCCAGAATTTCCTCTTGTAGCACAGATCCCCCCATCCTCCCCCTCATTCCACCCTCCTAGCACAAATCCCCCCCAAATCACCTACCTAGCATTAAACCTTTCTTCCCTTCAAATCCCCCTACCTAACACAAATCATCCCCCCCCCCAGAATTTCCTCTTGTAGCTCAAATCACCAATCCTCCCCCTCATTCCACCCTCCTAGCACAAATCCCCCCAAATCACCTACCTAGCATTAAACCTTTCTCCCCTTCAAATCCCCCCACCTAGTACAAATCCCCCCCCCCAAAAAAAAATTCCTGTCTTAGCACAAATCCCCTATCCTTCCCCACATTTCACCCTCCCAGCGCAAATCCCCCTTCCAAATCCACCCTCCTAGCACTAATCCTCTCCCCCCCAGTACAAATCCCCCTTCCTTTCCCTCAAACCCTTTTCCCAGCATGACCCCCTCCCTTAAATCCTTTCACTACGATTCCACCCTCCTAGCATAAATCCTCTCTCACTTCACCCCCCCATCCCTCCCAGCACAACCCCCCCCCCCCCCAAAAATTACCTCCTAGCACAAACCCCCCCCCCCCCCCCCCACACACAATTTTTTTTATACGTCCTAGCAAAACTCCCACCCCCCCCCCCCCCCCAGCACTAATCCCTCCCTCCAAATTCTACCTTGTAGCACTAATCCTCTCCTCTCTCCAAATCCCCCTTCTGGCGCAAATACTCCCATTCCCAGAGATTTTCCTCTCACTTCCTGTTTGTGTCTCTCGGATAAGAAGTGACGGGAAATCTCCCCACCAGGACAGAGAGCCAAAAATAAAGTGACTGCGGTTCTAACCCCTCCCTACCCCATCCATAACTGGAGAAAAAAATATATAGCTGGATTCAGGTAGGGGCGGCGTAGCGTATCGTATTTACGCTACGCCGCCGTAAGTCAGAGAGGCAAGTGCTGTATTCACAAAGCACTTGCCTCCTAAGTTACGGCGGCGTAGCGTAAATGGGGCCGGCGTAAGCGCGCCTAATTTAAATGAGGATGAGGGGGGCGTGTTTTATGTAAATGGGGCCGGCGTAAGCGCGCCTAATTCAAATGAGGATGAGGGGGGCGTGTTTTATGTAAATGGGGCCGGCGTAAGTGCGCCTAATTCAAATGAGGATGAGGGGGCGTGTTTTATGTAAATGATTGGTGACCCGACGTGATTGACGTTTTTTACGAAAGGTGCATGCGCCGTCCGTGGACATATACCAGTGTGCATTGCTCCAAAGTACGCCGCAAGGACGTCATTGGTTTCGACGTGAACGTAAATTACGTCCAGCCCCATTCACGGACGACTTACGCAAACTACTTAAAATTTTCAAATTTCGACGCGGGAACGACGCACATACTTAACATTGGCTACGCCACCTAGGGGGCAGCTTTATCTTTGCGCCGGCGTACCTCTTCCGGAAACGGCGTAATCTTTACTGCGACGGACGCACGTACGTTCGTGAATCGGCGTATCTAGTAATTTACGTATTCTACGCCGAACTCAACGGAAGCGCCACCTAGTGGCCAGCGGAAAAAATTGCACCCTAAGACACGACGGCGCAGGAGACTTACGCCGCTCGTATCTTAGCCTAATTTAAGCGTATCTGGTTTCCGGAATACGCTTAAATTTTACGCCGGCGTAGATTCAGAGTTACGACAGCGTATGTACTGATACGCCGGCGTAACCCGATCTGAATCCGGCTAATATTCTACGATATGTTCGTATTAAATTTGTATATATTTATATAAATCAGCTGACCATCCTTCTCTCGCCTCGCAGTGGGCAGAGTTTATCCTGTTTGGCGCCCTCCTGGTCGCCGTCGCCATCATCTTCTCCATCATGGGATACTTCTACGTTCCGGTGGACCCCGACGACCTGAAGGAGGGCGACAATAATGAAGACGACGATACCAAGAAGCCGACGCCCGTCTTCGATGACGAGACCGGAATAGACAACGTGGAGGAGAAGAAGACCAAGATCTAAAATGTTTCTATAAATCCGCAATTCTGCTCCTGAGCCTCTCTCCGGATTGGACGACTCCCGGCCCGCCGCGTATGTTTTCCTGGGTCATCACCATCCCTTCATCCCTCTTCACCAAGGACTTTATCTCCCCCCCCCCCCGATGGACACCGAGCCGTGTATGAGCCAAAGGAAGCTCTGTGTAAAATCAGCTTGCTTTTATTGTGATCCTCACAAGGGGGCGCTATATGGCCAGGGCAGCTGATGGGGGGGAAACGGGAACCCCTCCTATACCAGGCCCGGGCCTAACTGGGTCAGCAGGGGGGGTCCCAGGACTTGCAGGAGCTGTTGACTTCTCCCCACCTAAACTCCACTGTGTGCCCCTTGCCAGGCAGTGCCGGGGAAGATTGTGCCCTCCAGGCCGCCATCTTGCTTGATTTCAGCCGGAGCTGACCCCTGCACCACACTCTACATCACATACTCCCGACCCCTGCACCACACTATACATCACATACTCCCGACCCCTGCACCACACTATACATTACATACTCCCGACCCCTGCACCACACTATACATTACATACTCCCGACCCCTGCACCACACTCTACATCACATACTCCCGACCCCTGCACCACACTATACATCACATACTCCTGACCCCCGCACACTATACATCACATACTACTGACCCCCGCACACTATACATTACATACTCCCGACCCCTGCACCACACTCTACATCACATACTCCCGACCCCTGCACCACACTCTACATCACATACTCCCTACCCCTGCACCACACTCTACATCACATACTCCCGACCCCTGCACACTATACATCACATACTCCTGACCCCCGCACACTATACATCACATACTACTGACCCCTGCACACTATACGTTACATACTCCTGGGTGCTCTGTACATTACACACTTCTGACCCTTGTGCTCTGTACATTACATACTTGACCCCTGCACTCTGTGCGTTACATAATTTTAAGCCCTGCACTGTGTGCAATACACACGTCTGACACCTGCACTCTGTACATTACATTCCTTTACCCCCCGCACTGTGTGTATGACACACTTCTGACCCCTGTGCTCTGTACATTACATACTCCTGACCCCTGCACACTATACATTACATACTTTTGACCTCTGCACACTATACATTACATATTCGTGACCCTTGCACTCAGTACATAATATACTCTTGACCCCCCAGCACACTATACATTACACACTCCTGACCCCTGCGATCTGTACATTACATACTCCTGGCAGCTGCACTCATTACATAATATACTCTTGACCCCCAGCACACTATACATTACATACTCCTGACAGCTGCACTCAGTACATAATATTCTCTTGACCCCCTGCACACTATATATTACACACTCCTGACACCTGCACACTGTACATTACACACTCCTGAACCCTACGCTTTGTACATTACATACTCTTAACCCCTGCACACTATACATTACACACTCATGACCCCTGCATTCTGTAGATTACATACTTCTGACCCCTGCATTCTGTACATTACACACTCCTGACCCCTGCATTGTGTACATTACACACTCATGACCCCTGCATTCTGTACATTACACACTCCTGACACCTGCATTCTGTACATTACATACTTCTGACCCCTGCATTCTGTACATTACACACTCCTGACCCGGCATTCTGTACATTACATACTCCTGACCCGGCATTCTGTACATTACATACTTCTGACCCCTGCATTCTGTAAATTACACACTCCTGACCCAGCATTCTGTACATTACACACTCCTGACCACTGCATTCTGTACATTACATACTCCTGACCCCTGCATTCTGTACATTACACACTTCTGACCCCTGCATTCTGTACATTGCACACTCTTGACCCCTACGCTCTGTACATTACATACTCCTGACCCCTGCATTCTGTACATTACACACTCCTGACCCCTGCATTCTGTACATTACATACTCCTGACCCCTGCATTCTGTACATTACACACTCATGACCCCTGCATTCTGTACATTACACACTCCTGACACCTGCATTCTGTACATTACATACTTCTGATCCCTGCATTCTGTACATTACACACTCCTGACCCGGCATTCTGTACATTACATACTCCTGACCCGGCATTCTGTACATTACATACTTCTGACCCCTGCATTCTGTAAATTACACACTCCTGACCCGGCATTCTGTACATTACACACTCCTGACCACTGCATTCTGTACATTACACACTCCTGACCCGGCATTCTGTACATTACATACTTCTGACCCCTGCATTCTGTACATTACACACTCTTGACCCCTACACTCTTTACATTACATACTCCTGACCCCTGTACGCTGTACATTACATACTCCTGACCCCTGTACGCTGTACATTACATACTCCTGACCCCTGCATTCTGTACATTACACACTCCTGACCACTGCATTCTGTACATTACACACTCCTGACCCGGCATTCTGTACATTACATACTTCTGACCCCTGCATTCTGTACATTACACACTCTTGACCCCTACACTCTTTACATTACATACTCCTGACCCCTGTACGCTGTACATTACATACTCCTGACCCCTGCATTCTGTACATTACACACTTCTGACCCCTGCATTCTGTACATTGCACACTCCTTTCCTCTGCATTCTGTACATTACACACTTCTGACCCTTGCACGCTGTACATCACATACTTCTGATGCCTATGCTAAAGTTTAAGCACCCTTCCCCCCCACTGATTGTCACATTGCCTCATTCTACTCCTCTGTGTGAACAAGAGCTTGGGGGGGGGTCTGCCAGGTAGGATGTATGGGGCCCCGTCATTTATAATATTGGCCCTGTACATTGGGTTTTAACCCAAAAAGTTACATATATGCACACAAGAGATCACCGGCCAAGTCTTCTGGACAAAGTTGAAAACAAAACTTTATTATTTCATTTGGCCGACGACGATATCTGGTGTGGAAGTATCATTCTGTCTTCTGATAAGATCCACTGCTCTGCAGCGCCCCCTTGTGATCATCACTAAAATGGGCCGATTTGGTTACATATGAAGATTGCACTGTCATTGATTTTTTTTTTTGCCTCTTCCATATAAGTGGAAAAAGATTACAGAAGAAAATGGATACATCTCCTATCAAACTTTCTTCTTGAAGCGGAGAAAGTTGTACGTTATTTTATGTTTTTATGCGGCGTCCTCTGACCCGAGTATAACGCACTTTATCAGCCAATCAACATTGTGAAATCTGTCTACGTGGGAGCGATCGCTTGTACGGCTCCATTGTATCGTATCTGCTGTGGTTTCAAATCATGGGCGTTGCCAAAAAATAAAAGAAATTCATATATTGTTTATAAATAAAAATATATAAAAGTACTTTAAAATACTGTGTGATTTCTGTGGGCCAGATTCAGGCACAGCGGGCGTATCTGTGCGGCGGCCTAACGTATCCGATTTACGTTACGCCGCCGCAAGTTTTTCACAAAGCACTTGCCTGTAAAGTTGCGGCGGTGTAGCGTAAATCACCCGGCGGAATTCAAATTCGGCAGGTAGGGGGCGTGTATCATTTAAATGAAGCGCGTCCCCGCGCCAAACGAACTGCGCATGCGCCGTCCCTAAAATTTCCCAGTGTGCATTGCTCCAAATGACGTCGCAAGGACGTCATTGGTTTCGACGTGAACGTAAATGACGTCGAGCCCCATTCACGGACGACTTACGCAAACGACGTAACTTTTTAAAGTTTCGACGCAGGAACGACGGCCATACTTAACATTGGCTGCGCCTCATATAGCAGGGGCAACTATACGCCGGGAAAAGCCTAACGTAAAAGTCGTAACTTTACTGCGTTGACCGCGCTTACGTTCGTGTATCTACCTAATTTGTATACTCGACGCGGAAATCAACGGAATCGCCACCTAGCGGGGAAAAAAAATTGCAGTTTAGATCCGACGGCGTAAGAGACTTACGCCTGTTCGATCCAAAGGATATCTATGCGTAACTGATTCTAAGAATCAGTCGCATAGATACGACGGGCCAGATTAGGACTTACGACGGCGTACATGGCGCTGCGCCGTCGTAAGTCCTTTCTGAATCTGGCCCAGAATGTACAATTTGCAACGTAATTATTGGCTCACAATTCATCCATTCATCTGCCAATCCTAAACTAGGTTGACACCAGTGGCCCGGCCGCCCCCCCTGATCCAATGCAACCGGGCCCTAATCTCTATGCAGGGCACCGGACGCATGGATTTCAATGGCATTATTTTTTTTTTGGAAGCATGTGATTAAAACCCGAGGCTCCAGTTGGCTGCCAAAAAGGGTGGGCTGGGGGCGCAGAGCACTGTGCCCCGAGCCCACCCAGTTGTGTGACAATAGGGACTTAATATTCGCTATTGTCTTCCCGATTCTCCTCCCGGCCAATTATGAAGCTGGTCCTGAGACCCGATTGCACAGGAGTCTTAGGAGAGCGCCGGAGCCTGCGATACCCGTTAGTAACTTCGGGAGCGATGCCGCCGGCCGGGGGCGGTGTACAAGGACTGCTGTGGGGGCTTCGACCTAAAGTAAGTACCGTATTTATCGGCGTATACCGCGCACTTTTTTGCCCTGAAAATCAGGGCAAAATCGTGGGTATGCGATATACGCCGATACCCGCTTTCCCGCGCCGAGTTTGAATACTGCGCCGGCATATACCGAGCGCAGTACACTCGTGTATAGTCGAGCCTGCCCGACTATACACGAGTGTACTGCGCTCGGTATATGCCGGCGCAGTATTCAAACTCGGCGCGGGAAACGAGCGAGAAGGACGCCGGACCTGACGAAGAGGACACCCGAAGCCGCAGACGGACGCCGGACCCGACGAGGACGCCGATGGACGTTGCGCAAGTTACCAAAACTGTAAGTACGAAAATCCTTTTTTCCACAGGAATTTCTGGCCAACTTTAGGGGTGCGCGCTATACGCGGGAGCGCGCTATACCCCAATGAATACCGTAATTCATAATGAGCTAGTATGCTATGCATACTAGCTCATTATGCCTTTGTCTTGCAGGTTTGATTTTGTTTGGATCGTGGGTTTATAACCTCTTTAATGTCTAAACTGCTGGCAACAAAAGTGAGTACACCCCTAAGTGAAAATGTCCAAATTGGGGCCCAAATGGCCCTTTTCCCTCCCCCCGGTGTCATGTGACTCGTTAGTGTTACAAGGTCTCAGGTGTGAATGGGGAGCAGGTGTGATAAATTTGGTGTTATCGCTCTCACTCTCTCATACTGGTCACTGGAAGGACAACATGGCCCCTCATGGCAAAGATCTCTCTGAGGATCTGATATAAAGAATTGTGTCTCTACATAAAGATGGCCGAGGATATAAGAAGATCGCCAAGACCCTGAAACTGATCTGCAGCCCGGTGGCCAAGACCATCCAGCGGTATAACAGGACGGGTTCCCCTCCCCCGCCTCCCCATGGTCCACCAAAGAAGTTGAGGTCACGTGATCAGCGTCATATCCAGAGGTTGTCTTTGGGAAATAGACGTATGAGTGCTGCCAGAATTGCTGCAGAGGGCGAAGGGGAGGGGGAGGGGTCAGCCTGTCAGTGCTCAGACCATACGCCGCACACTGCATCAAATTGGTCTGCATGGCTGTCGTCCCAGAAGGAAGCCTCTTCTAAAGATAAGGCACAAGAAAGAGACGCAAACAGTTTGCTGAAGACAAGCAGACTAAGGACATGGATTACTGGAACCGTGTCCTGTGGTCTGATGAGACAAGATAAAGGTATTTGGTGTCAGATGGTGTCAGGCGTGTGTGGGGGGGAGGGGCCAGGTGAGGAATACAAAGACAAGTGTGTCTTCCCTACAGTCAGGCATGGTGGGGGGAGGGTCATGGTCTGGGGCTGCATGAGTGCTTCCGGCACTGGGGGGGGCTACAGATCATTGAGGGGACCATGAATGCCAACATGTACTGTGACATACTGAAGCAGAGCATGATCCCCTCCCTTCAGAGACTGGACCGCAGGGCAGTATTCCAACATGATTACGACCCCAAACACACCTCCAAGACCACCACTGCCTTGCTAAAGAAGCTGAGGGTAAAGGTGATGGACTGGCCAAGCATGTCTCCAGACCTAAACCCTATTGATCATCTGTGGGGGATCCTCAAAATGGAAGGTGGAGGAGCGCAAGGTCTCTAACATCCACCAGCTCTGTGATGTCATCATGGGGGAGGGGAAGAGGACTCCAGTGGCAACCTGTGAAGCTCTGGTGACCTCCATGCCCAAGAGGGTAAAAAATAATGGCGGCCACACAAAATATTGACACTTTGGGTCCCAATTTGGACATTTTCACTTAGGGGTGTCCTGACTTTTGTTGCCAGCGGTTTAGACATGAATGGCTGTGTGTTGAGTTATTTGTTATACAAGCTGTACACTCACTACACAACATTGTAGATACAAAGTGTCATTTCTTCAGTGTTGTCACATAAAAAGATACAAGAAAATATTTACACAAATGTGGGATGCTGTAGATATAGATGTAACAGACATAGCAATAATTTATTAATAGAAATAAAAATAGAAATATAAAAAATAAAGATAATAATATTACTAATAATAACCATATATTAAATATAATATTAATAAATAATATTAATACTAATAAATTAATAATTATTTCTAATAATACATTAATAATAATATTAATAAATAATGATATTTTAACAAAATTAATATTATTATTATTATTATAAATGTAAACTGTTATACAAGCTGTACACTCGCTACTTTACATTGTAGCAAAGTGTCATTTCTTCGGTGTTGTCACATGAAAAGATACAAGAAAATATTTACAGAAATGTGAGATGCTGTAGCTATAGATGTAACATACATAGCAATAATTTATTATTATTTATGTATTTGTATTATTAAAAAACAAATAACAAAAACAACAGAATAAGTGTAATATTAAATAAAAATAGTAATATAAAAAATAAGGATATTATTATTATTATTATTAATAATAATAGCCATATATTAAATATAATATTAATAAATAATATTAATACTAATAAATTAATAATTATTTATAATAATAATACATTAATAAATAATGATGATATTATAACAAAACTAATATTATTATTATTATTATAAATTTACACTGTTATACAAGCTGTACACTCACTACACAACATTGTAGCAAAGTGTCATTTCTTCAATGTCATCACATGAAAAGATACAAGAAAAGATTTACACAAATGTGAGGGGTGTACTTACTTTTGTGAGATACTGTATCTATTACCACAAATTGGGTATTATGTTTATAGGCGCAAATTTTTATATTTTTTTTATTCAGAAAATGTATGTTTGATAAAGGCTGTACAAATATTGTGCGGCATAAAAAAAAATGGCAACATCCACCCTTTTATTCTCCAAGGATTCTGCTCTCAAAAAATATATAGGGGTAGATCCACGTACCTGGGCGCAGCGTATCTAAGATACACTATGCCGCCGCAACGTATTTTTTTTTCGAATCCACAAAGAATTTGCGCTATAAGTTACGGCGGCGTAGTGTATCTTTGGCGGCGTAAGGGCGCGGAATTCAAATCTCTGTGATGGGGGCGTGTTTTATGTAAATACGTCGTGACCCGACGTAAACAACGTTTTTTTTTTTTAACGGCGCATGCGCCGTCCGTGGGGGTATCCCAGTGCGCATGCTCGAAATGAAACCGGAACAAGCCAATGTTCTAAGACGGTGACGTCATTCTACGCAAATCCCTATTCGCGAACGACTTACGCAAACGACGTAAAAAAATTCAAAATGCGAGGCGGGAACGACGGCCATACTTAACATTGAGTACGCCTCATATAGCAGGGGTAACTATACGCCAGAAAAACCCGAACGCAAACGACGTAAAAAAATGCGCCGGTTGGACGTACGTTCGTGGATCGCCGTAACTAGCTAATTTGCATACTCGACGCGGAACTCGACGGAAACGCCACCTAGCGACCGCCGAAAAATTGCACCCAAGATCCGATGGCGTACTAAGGCGTACACTTGTCGGATGGATCCGAGATGCCGTCGTATCTTGTTTTGTAGATACAAAACAAAGATACGACGCGCAAAATTTTACGACGCCAGAGTAATTCTTTTGTGGATCTGCCCCATAATGTTTGGGGTTTATAAGTCATTTTCTAGCAAAATATTTTAACATGTGTGTAAAAAATTGCCCGCGGTTAAAACACAAACGCGCCGATAAAACGGTTTACAACAAGCTGGCTGCTTACAAAAATCGATTTACAAATAAAAAATGTTTTACACGTTATATTATTCAATTTTTTTAGACGTTAATTTGGCACACTGACACAATGATCTATTGATGTATCGGACATTGATCGGTGGTTGTGGAGATCAATCTCAGCTTCTTATATGATTACATTACATTGTAACGATTTTGTCACATTTATGAAGTCTGAAGGCGGAAAACCTTTTAACCTTCGCTAAGTAGCCGATCGTTATGACAACTTCCCAAACAGCCGTCGTTCGTCCAGAAAGAGTAAATAAAGTTTTTTTCTAAAAATCAATTTTTATAATCGGCGACCCCCCCGCCCCCCGCCCTCCGTCTTAATTTCCAGAACTCGGAAAATTTACATTTTCTGCTGCCAAGAAATGTAATTATAACGAGGCGCCTGTAAATCTGTCCGAAATCCGTAACAAACCGCCGTTTACTAAATAGAGGTCATCCGTCACTCCGGGGTGGAGGGCAGGCGTCATTACCGCGAAAGGGGGGGGGGGGAACGCCCCCCCCCCCCAAGCCTGAAGCTGATTGGACGGAGGAATTAAACGCCGGAGATCATTCCAGAACACAATCAGGATATCGCCGATCCTCGCTTATCAGTAAAATTTGTGTTCTGTAATAAATCTCAGATGTGCCAGAAAACTCATTAAAAAGAATGACATCATTTTCATTCAAAAACTGAGTCACTTTCTCATTAACCACTTCAGCCCCGGACCATTTGGCTGGCCAAAGACCGGGCCGCTTTTTTGCGATTCGGCACTGCGTTCGCTTTAACCACTTAAGACCCCGGACCTTTAGGCAGATAAAAGGACCTGGCCAGTTTTTGCGATTCGGCACTGCGTCGCTTTAACAGACAATTGCGCGGTCGTGCGACGTGGCTCCCAAACAAATTTGGCGTCCTTTTTTCTCCCCCGCAAATAGAGCTTTCTTTTGGTGGTATTTGATCACCTCTGCGGTTTTTATTTTTTTGCGCTATAAACAAAAATAGAGCGACAATTTTGAAAAAAAATTCAATCTTTTTTACTTTTTGCTATAATAAATATCCCCCAAAAATATATATATAAAAAAAAAAAAATTCCTCAGTTTAGGCCGATAAGTATTCTTCTACTTATTTTTGGTAAAAAAAATAAAAAAATCGCAATAAGCGTTTATCGGTTGGTTTGCGCAAACATTGTAGCGTTTATAAAATAGGGGATAGTTTTATTGCATTTTTATAATTTTTTTTACTACTAATGGCGGCGATCAGCGATTTTTTTCGTGACTGCGACATTATGGCGGACACTTCGGACAATTTTGGGACCATTGTTATTTTCACAGCAAAAAATGCATTGTTTAGTGTGAAAATGACAATTGCAGTTTGGGAGTTAACCACAAGGGGGCGCTGAAGGGGTTAAGTGTGACCTCATCTGTGTTTCTAACTGTAGGGGGGTGTGGCTGTAGGTGTGATGTCATTGATTGTGATTCCCTATATAAGGGATTACACGATCGATGACGCCGCCACAGTGAAGAACGGGGAAGCTGTGTTTACACACACCTCTCCCCGTTCTTCAGCTCCGGGGACCGATCGCGGGACTCCAGCGGCGATCAGGTCCGCGGGTCCTGGTGCTTCAGACCGGTCAGTGGAACCGATCTGCAGAGGCAGCTCTTTAAATAGGCAAATTAGGCGGTCGCCTAAGGCCTCGCACTCACAGGGGCCATGCGGCTGCCTAATTTGACTCTGCTCCATCAAGGTGTGCTAGATGCAACTTTCTGCAGCCATTTTTATTTGCTTGAATTTTTTTTACCCATTTGGGCATGAGTGGGGCCCCCATGTCTAAGTTTTGCTTAAGGCCTCACAAAGCCTAGCGCCGCCTCTGCCGATCTGTATTTTCCTCCTGCAGCAGCTGAAAGTAGGCTTCTCCTCCTCTCCCTCTCGCTGACATTCAGCTGCCACAGGAGGCAAATACAGATGGGTTCCACTAATTCCCCCCCCCCTCTCCTGTACAGGTTCTGGGGGTCGGCAAGGGGGGGATCATGGTTTACCTATCACCTGCCTGCGATGAACGGGTAGATCGCTAGATTAAGGTCACACACGCATATGCGATGGAGCTTTGAGGTGCACACCCTAACTCAGGGCCAGCTGTCTTTGGCCCTGAAAGTTCTCCTTAGACCAAAGGCGACCCGGGACCTTGCTACACAGGGAATGTGATGTAAAGGGGGGAGCTGTGATGTGAAGGATCGGAGTCGAAGCACAAACATGAGATTCCGACTTCTGCTTGAAGAAAATGTTACTGACCGGACATCCAAAGCCATTAATATAGAGTTATCCCTCAACCATGGCCAATAACATTGCCCCCCTTTGCAACTATAACATCCTCCACTCTTCTGGGAAGACTTCCCACAAGATTTTGGAGGGTGTCCGGATTTTTGCTGATTTTTTAGGTCAGGTGCTGATGTTGGATGAGAAGATCTGGCTCGCATGTTGTGCCCCACCATGTTGGGTGCCGAAAAAAAAAAAAGATCTGGCTCACAATCGATGTTCGAATTTATTCCAGAGGTGACCAGTAGGGTTGTGCAAGACATTGGGGTAGATTCAGGAAAGAATTACGCCGGCGTATTCCATAGATACGCCGCGTAATTCCAAAGCTGCGCCGGCGTATCTACTTTCTGTATTCAGAAAGCAAGATACGCCGACATTAGCCTAAGATACGACTGGCATAAGTCTCTTACGCCGTCGTATCTTAGGGTGCATTCTCACGCTGGCCGCTTGGGGCGCTTCCGTTGTTGTCGGCGTAGATTATGCAAATTAACTAGATACGCCGATTCACAAACATACGTGCGCCCGGCGCAATTTATTTACATCGTTTACGTTAGGCTTTTTCGGCGTAAGGTTGTTCCTGCTATTAGGAGGCGCAGCTTTTTTTTACGTCGTTTGCGTAAGTCGTTCGCGAATAGGGCTGGACGTAATTTACGTTCACGTCGAAACCAATACGTCGTTGCGCCGTACTTGGAAGCAATGCACACTGGGATATGTACAAGGACGGCGCATGCAAAACGTCAATCACGTCAGGTCATCATACATTTACATAAAACACGCCCCCCCTTCCACATTTGAATTACACCGGCCCCATTTACGCTAAGCCGCCGCGACTTACGGAGCAAGTGCTTTGTGAATACTGCACTTGCTCCTGTAAGTTACGGTGGCGTAGCGTAAATACGATACGCTGCGCCGCCGTATCAGTGCGCGCCCCTACCTGAATCTACCCCATTGAGTTCCTCCAGACAAAACTGGTCACCCCATGCCTTTATAGAGCGGGCTTTATACACGGGGGGGGGGAGTCAGTGTGGAACAAAAAAGGGTCTCCACTCCACCAGGCTGTGTTTTGCGCCATTCCTGCCATTGGTTTCCATACATGTCCTTTACGAAAACAGAAATGCAAAGCGCACCCAACTAACGGCAATCCACCGACAACGTACGCGTGCCGCGTTTGATAGATTTGGCTCGTCCCTTGATGTATCGCCTTTTTAATTCTATTCATAGCGCGCCATGTCGAGCAAGCTCCGCCATAAATTACACCTTGTCTGCACAGCCGGCGTGTTGGTGAAATACTCCGACTCTTGGGTGTAATGTCATAAATCAGATCAGGAAATAAGAGAAACAGAATCGCGTGCAGATAAGAAGCCCTATCAGATTCAGACCGGGGCATTTATTTCTCCACTGCAGACGATATCTGATTCGCTGGCCGCAGCGTTAACTCCTTCTACACAGGGCGCCACTGACAAATTACAGACTTATATGCCATTGAAACATGTTCAGAGGTGCGCCCCCTGCTGGAGGAAATGGAGGACTGATGCAACCCAACAACCCTGTTCTTCGTGTTTGCGCAAACAAGTACTCAGCCTCACCCCGCACAAAGATTTTCTGGTACATTGGATAACTGAGAATGACCATCATTGGGGAAGGTCAACTGAGCAATTAACCCTTTACACACATACAAAAGCCGCCAACACATGTTCTAACACAAACAGACGCCATTCAGTTTTAAAAAAATCTGTATCTCTCGATGCCACGGCAAACAGGAATGTAACAGAGTTTACAGTAAACTAGTTCTTTAAATTCTAATTAGAGCATTCAGAGATTAAGCTTAACGATTTTTAAGTATCGTTTAATGGAAAGAAAACCGGTGTAAATATATTGAGGTTATTGTCCTTCCCTCCTTACTCATCTAGGCCGCCAACTTTAGTAATCACACATGTACGCAGATGTGCTGTGGGTCTTTGTAACCTGCGAGAACCCTCATCTGAACGCACACAGTGGGAGGTATTCCTGCACATGCACACACTCTTCTAGTTATTACTACACTCTGCAACTTATCAGCCTTTCTAGACCTGTGGTTTGGGCACACATGCACAGGAATACCTCCATGGATGGTACCTAATGGCCCATTTAAATACATTTTTAGCTGGATTCAGGTAGGGCGGCTCACTTTTCAGGCGGCGTAGCGTATCGCATATACGCTACGCCGCCGTTAGTCAGAGAGGTAAGTGCTGTATTCACAAAGCACTTGCCTCCTAAGTTACGGCGGCGTAGCGTAAATGGTCCGGCGCAAGCGCGCCTAATTAAAATGAGGATGAGGGGGGCGTGTTTTAAGTAAATTACTCGTGACCCGACGTGATTGACGTTTTTACGAACGGCGCATGCGCCGTCCGTGGACATATCCCAGTGTGCATTGCTCCAAAGTACGCCGTTCCGACGTGAACGTAAATTACGTCCAGCCCGATTCGCGTACGACTTACACAAACGACGTAAAAAGATAGGCCTGTTTGGACGTCCATACCTTGCATGGGCTGCGCCACCTAGGGAGAAGCTTTATCTTTACGCCGGCGTATCTCTAACGTAAACGGCGTAACTAATTGCGACGGGCGCACGTACGTTCGCCGTAAGTCAGAGAGGCAAGTACTGTATTCACAAAGCACTAGCCTCCTAAGTTACGGCGGCGTAGCGTAAATGGGGCCGGCGTAAGCGCGCCTAATTCAAATGAGGATGAGGGGGGCGTGTTTTATGTAAATGAATGGTGACCCGACATGATTGACGTTTTTTTACGAATGGCGCATGCGCCATCCGTGGACATATCCCAGTGTGCATTGCTCCAAAGTACGCCGCAAGGACGTATTGGTTTCGACGTGAATGTAAATGACGTCCAGCCCCATTCACGGACGACTTACGCAAACTACGTAAAATTTTGACGCGGGAACGACGGCCATACTTAACATTGGCTACGCCACCTAGGGGGCAGCTTTATTTTTACGCCGGCGTACCTCTTACGGAAACGGCGTATCTTTTTTTTTTTCTCAAAAAAGGATGTTTATTGAATAGTATAAACATGCATGGTTACAAATATTACATCAGTATCATTTCTCAGTCTCTTTAGTACATCCATGCATAAAACGGCGTATCTTTACTGCAACGGGCGCACGTAGGTTCGTGAATCAGCGTATCTAGTCATTTGCATATTCTACGCCGAACTCAACGGAAGCGCCACCTAGCGGCCAGCGTAAATATGCACCCTAAGATACGACGGCGTAGGAGACTTACGCCGCTCGTATCTTAGCCTAATTTAAGCGTATCTGGTTTCCAGAATATGCTTAAATTTGCGACGGCGTAGATTCAGAGTTACGACGGCGTATCTACTGATACGCCGGCGTAAACCTATCTGAATCCACCTATTTGTCTATCACAATGAGCAGCTCCTAAATGGTCTTCAGCTTGTTCCTGAGACCTGATCCGCTGTACCTGCTTACCTGTGTATGACACGGCTTGCCTTTGGACTTCATTTCTGCTCATGTCTCAGCTCTGTTTACCCAACTACTCTGACCTCGGCCTGCTTACTGGACTTGTCCTGCCTGATGAGTCTGTACTGCTTTGTCCGGCTGTTACTGACCTTGGCCTGTGTAACGGAATGACCCGTGACACCCAGAGACTTTTGAAGGATGGGGGGTACTCCTGTGCCAGCTTCACTAATGACTCTTGGGTCTAGAGTCATCCTATGTCCCTTTTGGGCATAGGATGACTGAGAAATGATATCTCGGATTACATGAGATGGGACATTAATGAGAATTCATGTATTGCAGGATCTTGGAATATTACAGGTTGTTTATTCTGACCCCCAACAGGTCAATACGAATGTCTCATTCAATGTGTAACATAGACTGTTGAGATGCTAATTAAGTCGGCTACTGTGGTGATGTGAATTGGAGCTTGGTAGCCAGTCTGGCTGCCTATTATGGGATGTTTAAGTGTCTTGCTGTGATTACTGTCTGTTGTCCATTGTGTTAATTAGGTCTGCTCCTAAGATATTTCATTGTGTATGCTAATGACACTGTTTTGTGTGAAAAGACTATTAGTAATAGATGTGGAATGTGACTTGTCAGCCGTAGTAATTAACTCCTCTATATGCGGTGCCAGAATGTCTGTCTGGGATGTGGATTGAGGGGGGAACTCATTAAAGGCCCATTGTGTGATATTTTGGGTGGAGAGTTTAATTGTCCCTGTAGCATGCTTGTAACTGTATATAACAAGCTGAATGTACCATTAAAGTGTTCATTCGTTTGACTCAGAGAACAGAGCTTGTCTCATTTATTCTGGGGAATTGGAATGGGTCCTGTCTACTGGATTGTCGGATAAGCTGTCGTGGGTTGTTGGAATGGAATATCGTAAACGGTGTTAACCCCTGACCGTTACAGCCTGCCTTCTGGACTTGCTTTGCCTGATGATTCGGTTCCTCGCTGCCCGGTTTTTGCTGACTGCTGCTCATCTCCTGGTCCTGCTTCCATCCCATGCTCTGGTGCCAAGCTGCTCCTGCATTCTCTTCCACGGACTGCGACTACCAGCTCTACCTACCTACAGAGTGGACATCACCAGCCAGCTACTGCGGCACTCGTGCCACTCCTTGCTCTTATGCCGCGTACACACGATCATTTTTCAGCATTTAAAAAAAATGTCATTTAAAATGATTGTGTGTGGGCTTCACATAATTTTTCGGGTTCTGAAAAACGACAATTTTTTTTCCCAAACATGCTGCATTTTTTAACGTTTTAAACGATGTCGTTTTTTGGGTTGTAAAAAATGATCGTGTGTGGGCTAAAACGACGTTAAAAACCCGCGCATGCTCAGAAGCAAGTTATGAGACTGGAGCGCTCGTTCTGGTAAAACTACCGTTCCAAATGGAGTAAGCACATTCATCACTCTGTAACAGACAGAAAAGTGCAAATCGTCCTTTACTAACAGGAAATCAGCTAAAGCAGCCCCAAGGGTGGCGTCATCCGCATGGAACTTCCCCTTTATAGTGCCGTTGTACGTGTTGTACGTCACCGCGCTTTGCTAGAGCATTTTTTAAAAACGATCGTGTGTGGGCAACGTAGTTTTAATGATGAAGTTGGAAAAAACTATGTTTTTTCTACATGCCGAAAAACTTCGCTTTTTTTTCATGCCGAAAAATGATCGTGTGTACGCAGCATTACACTCTCTGAGGTTGATTTACTAAAGGTAAAATATACAGTGCGCTAAAAGTGCATTTGGAAGATCTGAAATGAGGGGAAGCTCTGCCGATTTCTATCATCCAATCATGTACAATAGCAAAAATGCTGTATTTTATTTTCCTTGCATGTCCTCCTCAGATCTACAGCAACTGCACTTCCAGGTGCACTTGTAGAGCACAGGAGATTTGCCTCTAGTAAATCAACCCCTCTGTCTCCACCTTCAGGAGTGTTGAGCGGAGGTGCAAGAGAGGCCTCTACAACATTCCAGTCTTCCCCACTGGTATGTGATATCCCAGGAGGCGGGGGGGGATGGGGGACACCATCATTCTCCTCTAGGCCAACAAAGAAAAATATGTTTTAATGGGTAAAGGTCTGCTTTAAGTAAAAACCTCCAGTTACAGTGCAGAGTTTGAACCACTTGAAAAATAGGTCCAGTCTGATGTTGCAGAAGTGACTGACCCTCGCAGGGACTCTCAGTGATCTTTAGCAAATTCAGTGGAAAAATTAGAGCTCCCAGATGCTAGTGCAGCTACCTTTTCTTGTACCTGGACAGGGTGTTGCAAAGCTAAAGTTACCCAATTTCCATAGGACAATGCACCACAATCCAAGAAAACAACATTGGCCCGGATTCACAGAGAGCGGGCGCACATTACGCCGCCGTAACGCAAACAATGTACACTACGCCGACGCAGCGCAGAGAGGCAAGCACCGCATTCAGCAAGCTCTTGCTCCCAACGCTGCGTCGGCGTGGCGTAGGTTTTGAAGGCGCAGGTGGAAGTGGGCGAGAGCCATGCAAATGAGGCGTGACCCCATGCAAATGATGGCCCGAGCGCCAGACAGATATGTATCACGAACGGCGCATGCGCCGTGACGTGGACACATCCCCCTGCGCATGCTCACAACCACGTCGGAACAACTGCCTAAACTATGCCGGATCACTGCGTACAGCGTGAACGTAACCTACGCCCAGCCAGACACACGTCCAACGTAAAATACGCCGGCTTGTATTCCCTGGTGCAGACCTTTGCATGTCTGCTGCTGGGTTGCGCCTCCTTTATGGGGAATAACTTTACGCCGGACGTACAACTTACCTCGCGTACCCTGCGTTGGGCGCGTGTGCGTTCGTAAATTGCAGTATTTCCCTCATTTGCATATTTGAATGGCTAATCAATGGGAGCGCCACCATGCATCCAGAGTAAATGTGCGTCCACACTACGCCGGCGTAGGCAAGTTACATCGGCGGGGTGAAGCCTGTTTTTAGGCGCATCTTAGTTTGTGGGTTGGGCGCACAGATACGACGGCGCACATTTGCACTTACGTCGGCGTAACTTGTTATGTGTCGGCATAAGTGCTTTTTTTTCGGGCCATTATGTATAAGGAAGAAATTATGAGTTGTTAGACACTAAACATGATATACTTGTCTAATGTGTCTTACTAGCCTTCTGGGCCATGTCTTTAGTGTTAATGTCTGTTATGAATCTCGCAGAATCCCTGCCAGGACTTTAAGAAATCCTTAATTTGGAACTTCTGCAACGACTTTCGTAATCTCTACCGGGAATTTAAAAACTCCTTCTCTCAGAATTCCTGCCAGGACTTCCAATGATACTCACAGAATCCATGCCAGGACTTCCAGAATTCCGTGAAATTACACCGGGTTTGTCCTCTGAACAAAAAGGTTGTGTAGGCACCAGTCTTTGACGTGGCTGATGTCCTATCACCAGCCATTCTTTGTGCAAAAGAGCTTTTATACTTCCTGATTGCCTTGCTTGCTGCTGACCCGCATTGACCCGACAACTCTCTAGCCTGCCCAGAGTCACAACCTGGTGAGAGCTTACAGCAAAGAAAACCTGGGCACTAGGATTTCCAGCCAATCTCCATTCTCCACCATCAGGAGCTCTGGTGAAGACCAGGTGCCTTGGGTGAGCCTGCCTGTCAGGAAAATGGCCGTGGAAATATTGGCAATCTTGCCAGTAGAAGAAATGGACATCATAGGCACATCAGGTGACAGATGGATCCCCCTGCTGGCCTATAAAGAACTGCCTCTGTCTGACCCAAGTTGCTGGATTGTCGTCAGCTTCCTGTACCTCTGTGTTACTTGGATCTCCTGTTCATTGACCCGGCTCATTCCAGACCTGTTGCCCTCCTCTCCTGGCTCATCCCCTGGCTTGCTCCTGGACCTTCCTTCTGCCTGATTACCTGTACATGGCCCTGGCTTGCTATATGGACTTTGCCTCTGCCTGATTACCCTTGCATGACCCCAGCTTGCTATACGGATTTAGCTTTTGCTTGATTACCGGTTTATGACCTCAGTTTACTTCACCGATTTGCTCTTGCTTCTTGCCATCCTGTGTTTGACCCTCAGCCGGGTCTTTGACCCTGAAGCACGGCTTATTCCAAGCACAGTGGGCAGTTCCTGGCCGCCTCTGCATCACCACGCCCTGGCAGTCCTCACAAGGTGTGACTCTTCTGGACCCATCCAGATCCTGATGGCAACTAGTGCTTCTTCGGGCACGTTCAGAGGTATACCGCACCCAGCCGCAAGGGAAGCCCCTCTCTGCATATTAGCTTTGGATCGGGTACGTGACACTGCCTTACTTACTGGGGTTGCCATAACAGTATCTGGGTGGCATCTTCTACAATATTGTTATCACTTTTCAGGAAGGTAACTCCATTACAGTAGGAATTATGGAATATGTATGAAACTTGACTCAGCGGAGATCAGCTGTGGGTCAATACCAGTGGCGGCTGGTGCTCAAATTTTTTTTTTTGGGGGGGGGGGGGGCAAACGTAAAAAAAAATAGCCTCACTGTGTCCATCAAATGCAGCCACTGTGCCATCAATTGTCACCACTGTGCCCTGTGCCATGCCATCAAATGCAGTCACTGTGCCATGCCATCAAACGCAGCCACTGTGCCATCAATTGTCACCGCTGTTCCATGCCATCAAAAGCAGTCACTGTGCCATCAATTCGCACCACTGTGCCATGCCATCAAACGCAGCCACTGCTCCATCAATTGTCACCACTGTTCCATGCCATCAAACGCAGCCACTGTGCCATCAAACGCAGCCACTGTGCCATCAATTCGCACCACTGTGCCATGCCATCAAATGCAGTCACTATGCCATCAAACGCAGCCACTGTGTCATCAATTGTCACCACTGTGCCATGCCATCAAATGCAGTCACTGTGCCATGCCATCAAACGCAGCCACTGTGCCATCAATTGTAACCACTGTTCCATGCCATCAAACGCAGCCACTGTGCCATCAATTCGCACCACTGTGCCATGCCATCAAATGCAGTCACTGTGCCATGCCATCAAACGCAGCCACTGTGCAATGCCATCATCAATTCGCACCACTGTGCCATGCCATCAAACGCAGCCACTGTGCCCATTGTCGCCACTGTGCCCATTGATGTCACTGTGACTGTGCTCTTTAATTGTCACCACTGTGCCCATTCATGCCCCTGTGCCAATTGTCCCCACTGTGCCCATTGTCAGCACTGTGGCCATTGATGTTACTGTGCCCTTCGTTGCTGCTGTGCCCTGTAAAATGCCCCTTTCCCCCCCCTGCCCGGCACTTACCTTTACTGGAGTCAGCCATCCACCTCCCTCAATGTCTTCTCCCGCCCTCGATGACGCTTCAGCCAATCAGGTTACCGATAGCCAGAACCGGTCAACCTGATTGGCTGAGACGCCTGTCAGTCTTATCCAAGGAACGCACCCCGGTACGTTCCCTGGATAAGCATCCGGAAGGCTGAGGGCTGTACTCGGAAAGCCTATCAGAGCCGCTGGCTCTGATGGGCACTTCCGTACAGCCAACCAGCTGCCGTTATTCAGGTGGTCGGCGCTCATGTCCAACCATCTAAATAGACCAGTGGCGACAATAACATACATTCATGCAATGCTCGAATCAATGTTATTAGTCAGTGGTGCGTGCGAGAGCCAGAGGGGGAGGCGATCCAGTGCCCTCTATGGACGAACCGCCACTGGTCAATACTCCAGCCTCACAGATGTGTATTCCTAAGCAGACCATTTATGACAGGGCCTCTTTAGAAATGTCGTTTGAAGATCCGGGGCTAGTTGAGGCTTAAAATACCTCTTAATTTCTTCTAACTTGCCTATTTTATGCCAATTGTGTCAAATTCCATGACTGGTTAGTACATACAGGAGATTTTCATCTGACGCCGGTCTTGGTATGGACTTTTGAATTTTTTGGGAATTGGCATTGTGGTCAGCCCCCTCCCCCCCCCATTCTTCCCAGTTTGTGGTCCCTCAGAACTCCTTATCATCACACCGGCATTTGACGTGTCTACAGTTTCACCTCCACCGAATAACATTTTATTCAAATTTACTAAACCGACTTTTTGCTGCAAACAGCTTCACAGGGAATGCTAATCTTTTTCATCTATAAAAAAGGGAAGGCTAATCTTTTTAAAATGGGCCGTTGATTAAAATTCACACTTCACATAAATCAAGAGCACTCCTGTCGGCATTAGCGCACTGCGTTATTATTTGGGGTGAAAAAGTGTTTTCCTCTTACCGTGAATAACAATGCTGTTCCTGAAATATTGAACATTAAAGCCCAACTCTGGGCTTATTTTTATATATTTTCTTTAGTCCTCCGCAGTACCTCTTCATGGTCACAAGATGTCCTCGATCTATTGGGTTGAATGATGTCCATCCCAAGTGTCGGCTTTCTAGTAGAAGCGATTCAGGAGGCTGTAAAACCACCTAGTCACTTCTACAAGGTTTGTAATGCGCCGCAGGGCCTGGACAAGGGGTAAGCACAGGAATTATTGGACCCCTTACAGAGCTTCAGGCATGGGCCCCCTGGAGCAGAGGTGCTGCCGCCTGGAATTGAGAAGCAGAGGGGGGGGGGGGGCTGCCTCGAATTGAGAAGCGGGGGGGGATCCTTTACAAAAAAAGAAAGAAGAAATAAAGAAAAATATATATACAAAAAGGGGGGTAGCCATCCGGGGACCTCTGGGCCCTTTAATAAAAAAAAAAAAAAAAAAAAAAAGAAGAAATATATATATAAAAAATATATATTTATTTTTTTAAAAAGGGGGGTTGCCATCTGGGGCCTTCTGGGCCCTTTATTAATATTTTTTTTTTATGAAAATAAATTACAAAAAAAGGGGGGTTGCCGTCCGGGACCTCTGGGCCCTTTAATAATAAAAAAAAAAACTCTGGGCCCTTTAATAAAAAATATATAAAAAAAAATAAACATTTATATAAAAAAAGGGGGGTTGACATCCAGGGCCCTTTAATAATAATAATAATATATATATATATATATATATATTTTTTTTTTTTTTAAAAGGGGGGTTGCCATCTGGGGCCCGGGGGACCCCTGGGCCCTTTAATATATTTTTTTTTATGAAAAGAAATTACAAAAAAAGGGGGGTTGCCATCCGGGACCTCTGGGCCCTTTAATTAAAAAAAAAGAAACCTCTGGGCCCTTTAATAAAAAAAATATATATAAAAAATAAAAATAAACATTTAGAAAAAAAAAAAAAAGAAGGGGGGGGGGGGGGGGGGTGCCATCCAGGGCCCTTTAATAAAATAAATAATAATAAAAAAAATTATATATATATATATAACAAAAATAAACAATTTAATTAAATATATATATATATATATATATTTTTTTTTTTTATAAAAAATAAATAAAAAAAGGGGGGTTGCCATCTGGGCCTCCGGACCCCTAAAAAAAAAGGGGGCTGCAATCCGGGCCCCTTACAGGTGTACTGCCTGTACCCCCTTGATGGCGGCCCTGGTTAAGCAGGAGAAGAGGCCGCCCTGGGCGCAATGGTTTATTGCAGGGATGGGGGCGCCCTGACCCTAAGGGAAGGGGAAGGCGCAGTTTAGCGTCTTTGCCCTGGGTGCTGGATGACCTTGTCCCAGCACTAATTTGCCGCAACCCCCTTCTACCTGACCCCCTCGCCTTTGCCAGGTGTCTTGGGTTTACCTATCCCTCTTAGGTGCCAAGGGGTGGATGTCAAGATTGAGAGCGGCGGTGCCAGGCAGAAGTACTTACCGAGATGCCGAGAGCGGTTCACTCTTGTGACTAAGCGCACTCCACCCCCTGGAAATGGTACAGAGGGTGACTGGCACGAAGAGGCACAATCTACCAGCAGGTAGGGCAGGACTTGCGTGGAGATCTCTGTAGGGCTTGGTGGCCATTCAGGAACTGGCAGGTACTAGGACCCAATTGGAGGAACCAGGCAGCAAGTCCAGGGTAGGCCGAGGGTCAAACACAGGAGAATGGAGGCAAATCCAGATCACAGGCAGAGGGTCAAGGCACAGGAGAACAAGGCAAATCCGGGTGACAGGCAGAGGGTCAAACACTGGAGAATGGAGGCAAATCCGGGAGACAGGCAGAGGGTCAAACACTGGAGACAAGAGCAGAGGCCGTAAAGCAAGCCAAGGGTCAGGTCCAGGAGAAGATCAGAGCAAGTCGGGGTCAATCCGGGTCACAACAGGCAATCGGTAAGCAGGAAACAGGAAGTAACACACAGGAAGCTGAAAGACAAACCAGCGATTTGTTTGGGCATCTGATAGGCCAGCCAGGGAGTTACGTTGTACTAGTGCGCATGCGCCGTTCGGTTGGACCGCAGACGCGCGTGCGCGCAGGGACACGACTATGCTGGCCGGGTTGAATCTGATTACTTCCCCGACAGGCGGTAGGTGGCGCTCATGTTGCCACAACACACACAATGTGAGCGATCGATCGGTCATGAACGTGGTTGAGCCTCGGCGTATTGTAGCGGAGAATTTGTTGGTCCTTCCTGCGTGTCCCGGATAATCGCACTCGTTGTAGAACGCGTCAGGCTTCGGATGTCCTGGATTGTGTATCTTTATCTCCGATAAGTACCCCCCCCCGGACCCGCCACATGACACCGATCATCCGCCGTAAACATTATCTTGGCGTCCATGCTCGGCAATCCAGGTGGAAACGATCTGACCTGCCGGTAAAGCCGTATAATCGCCATCATTTCCCCGGACACATAATAGCGGTAATGGATTCCTCCGATGTCATTATATGTCTGAGATGTCAGAATTATTATGAAGCTTCGCAGAAAATCGCACAGGAGACGTGCGCAGCGCAACATGGCGGGGGCATCAAACGTCAGCCGCCATCAAAATCAAGGGGACATTAGAGTGTAAGCTCCTCTGTACAGAGACTGATGTGACTGTGGGGGGGAGGGGACATTGGAGTGTAAGCTCCTCTGTACAGAGACTGATGTGACTGTGGGGGAGGGGACATTGGAGTGTAAGCTCCTCTGTACAGAGACTGATGTGATGTGGGGGGGAGGGGACATTAGAGTGTAAGCTCCTCTGTACAGAGACTGATGTGATGTGGGGGGGGAGGGGACATTAGAGTGTAAGCTCCTCTGTACAGGGACGGATGTGACTGTGGGGGGAGGGGACATTAGAGTGTAAGCTCCTCTGTACAGAGACTGATGTGACTGTGGGGGAGGGGAGGGGACATTAGAGTGTAAGCTCCTCTGTACAGAGACTGATGTGACTGTGGGGGGGGAGGGGACATTAGAGTGTAAGCTCCTCTGTACAGAGACGGATGTGACTGTGGGGGGAGGGGACATTAGAGTGTAAGCTCCTCTGTACAGAGACTGGTGTGACTGTGGGGGGGAGGGGACATTAGAGTGTAAGCTCCTCTGTACAGAGACTGATGTGACTGTGGGGGGGAGGGGACATTAGAGTGTAAGCTCCTCTGTACAGAGACTGATGTGACTGTGGGGGAGGGGACATTAGAGTGTAAGCTCCTCTGTACAGAGACTGATGTGACTGTGGGGGGGAGGGAACATTAGAGTGTAAGCTCCTCTGTACAGAGACTGATGTGACTGGCTCAGTGATCTCTGTACAGCTCTGTGGTATATGTCAGAGCTATTCCAGAACCTGTCAATAGCGGCGAGTGGATTCTTCCACGCCGGTCGCAGAGCGTATAGCTGGTCGCGTTCACTTCTTGGGATTCGAAACGCGCCAGCCTGGCCAAAACTCTAAAAATAGTCATTAGCGGCGGCGCAGTCAATTTATGGAGCCGGGGAGTGCCGGTGACGGCATCTTATTCTTGTGTTTTCAGCTGGGGGCCCCCCGAGGCCGCGGCACAAACACACAACGCCAGCCCAGAAATAATACGGCGCATTTTGTCCCCGGCGTCCTGCGGCTGCCCCCGCTGTCCTCCCAGGCACAGAAAATCCTTCATCCAGACACAAATTGGGCTTTCTATTAACCCCCGGCCGTATTCTCCCCGCTCCTCAATCCATCAGTTAATAAATAAGATTAGTTCAGAATAAGGTCAGGTCTCCGCGGCTCTGCGTAGCCACAAATCTCCCGCTAAGGTGAGAAGAGGAATGCGCCGGCGGGAGGGGGGAGGGGGGGGGACTGTACAAACCTGCTCATTGTTCTCTGAATAAATAACATCAGGGAGAAAGAAATCTGATGACTGCAAAACTTTCTGTACATAGAGGTGAGGAATAGCGCCCCCCCTGCATGTGCAGGACAGAACGGGTACTGCAGCCTAGGTTGAGTATAAGATGATAGAAGAGCAGATTCAATGACATTGACACGGGGGTCAGGGCCCGCCATCAGGGGGGTACAGGCATTACACCTATAAGGGGCCCGATGTTCCCCAGGGGCCCAGCTTGCTCCCCTCACATTATTTTTATTTTTTTGCATTACACCTATAAGGGGCCCGATGGTCCCCAGGGCCCCTTATAGGCTCAGCTGGCCCCCCCTCCCGTTTTTTTTTGCATTACACCTGTAAGGGGCCCAATGGTCCCCAGGGCCCCTTATAGGCCCCCCTCCCATTTTTATTTTTTTGCACTACACCTGTAAGGGGCCCAATGGTCCCCAGAGCCCCTTATAGGCCCAGCTGGGCCCCCTCCCGTTTTAATTTTTTTGCACTACACCTGTACGGGGCCCAATGGTCCCCAGGGCCCCTTACAGGCCCGGCTGGCCCCCCTCCCGGGTTTTTTTGCACTACACCTGTAAGGGGCCCAATGGTCCCCAGGGCCCCTATAGGCCCAGCTGGCCCCCCTCCCATTTTTATTTTTTTGCACTACACATGTAAAGGGCCCAATGGTCCCCAGGGTCCCTTACAGGCCCGGCTGGCCCCCCTCCCGTTTTTTTCTTATTATTTAATTTTTTTGCATTACACCTGTAAGGGGCCCAATGGTCCCCAGGGCCCCTTACAGGCCCGGCTGGCCTCCCTCCCTTTTTATTTTTTTGCATTACACCTGTAAGGGGCCCAATGGTCCCCAGGGCCCCTTACAGGCCCGGCTGGCCTCCCTCCCTTTTTATTTTTTTGCACTACACCTGTAAGGGGCCCAATGGTCCCCAGGGCCCCTTACAGGCCCGGCCGGCCCCCTGGTTCTCTGTGATTACACTTTTTCTCATCAGCACCCCCCCCTGGTTCTCTGCTCCAGGGGGCCCTGCCTAAAGCTGTTTGAGGGGCCCCAAAATTTGTGATGGCCGCCCTGCGGGGCGTACATTACATTTCTCAGCCTATACAACACACATCCTAAAAAACCTTCTATTATTGATCCCGTATCGGAGATCAGACTATGATGAGATATTCGGCACTGGACTGGCATCTATGGCCGCGCCCCCTCTAACAACCAATCACGCGGAAGCTGATGTCAGGCGGGTGCTCAGACCTCACACAGCTCCTAAGTTAATGGACTGAGGCTTGTAATACCCAAGATCTGTAATGCAGCTTAGATGTGGTGGCTGCATTCCCCGCCCCCCCCCCCCGCTTTTGTTACTGGCAGGATCACCAGGGAAAAATAAAGTAACATACTTCCTGTCCTAGGGTGACAACATGCCTTCAACCTACTGTATAAATGGAAGAACAGTATTGCCACCCTGCCAGCCAGCATGCACATTGTGAGAAGCCCCCTAGTGGTTAACTCCGAAACTGCAATTGTCATTTTCACAGTAATCGGTGCATTTTTATAGCATTTTTTGCTGTGAAAATGACAATGGTCCCAAAAATGTGTCAAAATTGTCCGATGTGTCCACCATAATGTCGCAGTCACGAAAAAAAACGCTGATCGCCGCCATTAGTAGTAAAAAAAAAAATGCAATAAAACTATCCCCTATTTTGTAAACACTATAAATTTTGCGCAAACCAATCGATAAACGCTTATTGCGATTTTTTTTACCAAAAATATGTAGAAGAATACGTATCGGCCTAAACTGAGGGATTTTTTTTTTTATATATTTTTGGGGATATTTATTATAGCAAAAAGTAAAAAATGTTGCATTTTTTTCAAAATTGGCGCTCTATTTTTGTTTATAGCGCAAAAAATAAAAACGGTAGAGGTGATCAAATACCACCAAAAGAAAGCGCTACAGGAGCCATGTCGCACGACCGCGTAATTGTCAGTTAAAGCGACGCAGTGCCGAATCGCAAAAACTGGCCAGGTCCTTTACCTGCCTAAAGGTCCGGGTCTTAAGTGGTTAAAAAAAGAATGATAATTATTAAAAAATAAAAATAAAAGCTGATGGAAAAGCTTAAAAAAGCAGAAAACCTAGCAACAAATGATGCAACAGATGATAGTTTTCTCTATTGGCTAAAAGACCCACCAAAGCTCAACAACATGCAAATCGTACACAAAAATCGCGCAGCATGAAGGTTGGCGGGAACTTCCAGGAGAATAAAATTCAATGTATCATTTCCCCCGATTTCTGTTTCCTGGATGTTTTCCGCACACAGATAATTCTTCGCCTCTGGGTCGCCTCCATCGCAGGCTCGGCCGCCCGGTCTATCGGTGTCAGTTTTGTATGGAGAGAGGGGGAGGAGATTTATAGACGGCAATGGCGGTTTGTGTTCCGCCACAACTCAGTCACAGAATTGCGCAGTGTTTTGTACGCCGCGTCCCTGGCCTCAAAGATCAAATCGAAGATTGATTATATAAAACACCCCGGAGCAGGCGCATCTAAATCTGCCAGCGGGTCACAGACTGAATAGTCTCAGGTCCCAAGGGATACAATCCGCTCCCACAATTCTACCGATTCCGGGGGAAACAAACCGGAACATTCCTGGGACCCCCCCCCCGATTTCCTCCTCTCATCTCAGACTTTACACGTCAGCGGTGCACAATGGGGGTCACTGGCAATAGGGCCAATCTCAACATTTTGAAACTTCAGTCTAGCCGATGCTAGCCTGGCCCCAGGGGCACCAGGTGCATGGGGGGGCAATGGTCAGGGCTAAGAAAAGGAGGGGCGGGGGCGCTGTGTTGTGGGGCTGCACTGGTGATTTGTCCACACATGCCGCTCTCCTTTGGAGTAACTATAACTGATGAGGGACCTTAGATAGTAACTACTTGGGGCAGAGACTGATGAGGGCCTTAGATTGTAAGCTCCTTGGGGGCAGAGAATGATGACAGACCTTGAACTGTAAGCTCCTTGGGGGCTGAGACTGATGAGGGACCTTAGATTTTAAGCTCTTTGGGGGCAAAGACTGATGAGGAATCTTAGATTGTGAACTCCTTGGGGGCAGAGACTAATGAGGAACTGAAGATTGTAAGCTCCTTGGGGGCAGAGACTGATGAGGGACCTTAGACTGTAAGCTCCTTGGGGGAAGAGACTGACAAGGGACCTTAGATTGTAAGCTTTTTGGGGGCCAAGACTGATGAGTGACCTTAGATTGTAGGTTCCTTGTGGGCAGAGACTGATGAGTGAGCTTAGATTGTAAGCTCTTTCGGGGGCAGAGACTGATGAGGGACCTTAGATTGCAAGCTATTTGGAAGAGATGAGAGCCTTAGATTGTAAGCTCCTTGGGGGGCAGAGACTGATGAAGGACCTTAGATTGTAAGCTCCTTGGGGCAGAGACTGATGAGGGACCTTAGATTGCAAGCTATTTGGAAGAAGAGATGAGAGCCTTAGATTGTAAGCTCCTTGGGGGGCAGAGACTGATGAAGGACCTTAGATTGTAAGCTACTTGGGGGTAGAGACTGATGAGGGACCTTAGATTGTAGGTTCCTTGGGGGCAGAGACTGATGAGTGAGCTTAGATTGTAGGTTCCTTGGGGGCAGAGACTGATGAGTGAGCTTAGATTGTAAGCTCTTTTGGGGGCAGAGACTGATAAGGGACCTTAGACTGTAAGCTCCTTGGGGGGCAGAGACTGATGAAGGAACCTTCGATTGTAAGATCCTTGGGGGCAGAGACTGATGACGGACCTTGAACTGTAAGCTATTTGGAAGCAGAGATGAGAGCCTTAGATTGTAAACTCCTTCGGGGCAGACTGATGAGGGACCTTAGATTGTAAGCTCCTCGGGGGCAGAGACTGATGAGGGACCTTAGATTGTAAGCTCCTCGGGGGCAGAGACTGATGAGGGACCTTAGATTGTAAGCTCCTTGGGGGGCAAAAGGTGATGAGGGACCTTAGATTGTAAACTCCTCGGGGGCAGAGACTGATGAGGAACCTTAGATTGTAAACTCCTCGGGGGCAGAGACTGATGAGGAACCTTAGATTGTAAGCTCCTTGGGGGGCAGAGGCTGATGAGGGACCTTAGATCGTAAGCTCCTTGGGGGGCAGAGGCTGATGAGGGACCTTAGATTGTAAGCTCCTTGGGGCAGAGACTGATGAGGGACCTTAGATTGTAAGCTCCCTTGGGGCAGAGACTGATGAGGAGCCTTAGATTGTAAGCTCCTTGGGGGCAGAGGCTGATGAGGGACCTTAGATTGTAAGCTCCTCGGGGGCAGAGACTGATGAGGAACCTTAGATTGTAAGCTCCTTGGGGGGCAGAGACTGATGAGGAACCTTAGATTGTAAGCTCCTCGGGGGCAGAGACTGGTGAGGAACCTTAATTGTCAGCTCCTTGGGGGGCAGAGACTGATGAGGAACCTTAGATTGTAAGCTCCTCAGGGGCAGAGACTGATATGAGCAGCTATCGGCTCCATATATTGGACAGCATGAGATTACGGAATACACATCTATAGTCTGACAATCTCCCCCACCAATATTTACGACATCCAGCACTGAAAGGAGATTGCGGTAAAACAATCGCCGAGTTGCGAAGACGGCCGGTTCTGCCCGGAGAGGAACATAAAGCCGAAACGGAAGAGCGGCGCTCAATGTGTCTTCCTGCGGCACGACATGATTCTCACTTACAAGACACAGCGCCGTCGGTGGGAAGAACGTAAAACGAATGTCGACTTTGGTGAGTTGCAGCCCCCACCGACGTGTCTTTACGGTCTGCTGGAAACCGATGGCTCCGCGTCCCTCGCCGCCGCCATAACTCATCACAGCGACAGGCGACGGCGGGGAAGACAAAATGATGTTTTGGATTAAGCTTGGGAATGAAAAAAGTCTAAAGTTCTGTTGGAAAGATTCGATTCTCGGTGTCTCACATAAATACCTAACGGCCCCTGGGGTCGGGGGCCACATGGGCTCTGATGGTGCTTCCATGTACCGTGGCAAGGTCTGTTGGCATTAATGGATGACCAATGGGTGGCAGGGATGTGAAGATGGTAAACATCGCAGAATTGAGACCGGAGTACATTGTATGATCTTATTGTAACCTGGACCGAGTACAAGTACCGATACTTTTTTTCATGTACTCCCCGATACCGATTCCCAATAGGTGGCACCTATGGGCACTGGCACTGTTAGATGGCACCGATAGGCGGGGTGTAACAAGATGTTAGATGCTGGCTTACTGTGGCTTAGTGCAGGGTGTGCCAAGATGGGCATCGGGACGTCCAAGCTGACGGTGACCGCTCTGCCCACTGAGGCCGCAATCGCCCACTCTGCCCGATCCGCCTACTGCCCTCTCCGCCCACTGAATCCGCTCGCCCGCTCCACCCACTGAGCCCGCCCACCCAGCCTACTGATTCCGCTTTCCCTCTCCACCCGAGTCTGCTCACTCGCTCCGCCTAAGTACGCCGCCCACCCTCTCCACCCACTGAGTCCGCTCACCCGCTCCACCTAACTAAGGCGGCCCGCTCTGCCCACCCTCTCCGCCCACTGAATCCGCTCGCCCGCTCCGCCCACTGAGGCGGCCCGATCCGCCTACTGACGCCGCTCGCCCTCTCCCCCCATTGAACCTGCTCGTCCTCTCCACCCACTGAGGTGGCCCGATCCGTCTACTGATTCCGCTTGCCCTCTCCACCCACTGAGTCCGCTCACCCGCTCCGCCTAAGTACGCCACCCACCCTTTCCACCCACTGAGTCCGCTTACCCGCTCCGCCTAACTAAGGCGGCCTCGCTCCACCTACTGACGCCGCCCACCCTCTCCGCCCACTGAATCCGCTTGCCCGCTCCGCCCACTGAGCCTGTCCATCCACTCCGCCTACTGACGCCGCTCGCCCTCTCTGCCCACTGATTCCGCTCGCCCTTTCCTCCCACTGAGGCGGCCCGATCCGCCTACTGATTCCGCTCGCTCTCTCCACCCACTAAGTCCGCTCACCCGCTCCGCCTAAGTACGCCACCCACTGAGTCCGCTCACCCGCTCCGCCTAACTAAGGCGGCCCGCTCCGCCTACTGACGCCGCCCACCCTCTCCGCCCACTGAATCCGCTCGCCCGCTCCGCCCACTGAGCCTGTCCACCCACTCCGCCTACTGACGACCGCTCGCCCTCTCCGCCCACCGATTCCACTCTCCCTCTCCACCCACTGTGGCGGCCCGATCCGCCTACTGATTGCGCTCGCCCTCTCCACCCACTGAGTCCGCTCACCCGCTCCGCCTAACTAAGGCGGCCCGCCCCACCTACTGACGCCGCCCACCCTCTCTGCCCACCGAGTCTGCTCGCCGCCGACCAAGTATCGGGTCAGACATCGGGAGCATTTGTGCGAGTACAGGTAGACGCTTCACAGCTAGACGCTCCTCGCACAGAACTCCCAGAGCACTGTGGGTAAGCAGTGGAAATACAGTCCCAATTCTTAGTTCTGGACAGATTGTAGAGCGGATGGACCCCCCCGTCAGGCTTTAATTGCTGTCTGTGCCCTTTTATGCTTGTAACTGTCAGCAGCTTGCAATGCCTCATGGGACTTGTAGTCCCGCAACAGCTGGAGAGCACCCGTGCTTTAGAGGGATGTGCTTTGTTCAGATCTCATGTCTGAGGTTTACAAACACTTTAAATTACATTTTTCTGAACTGAGATTTTTCTAAAAGAAAAAAAAAAAAAAAAGACGCCAAAAATTTGCTACACAATTTTGTTACGGAATCTTTCTTGGTCACATAATTGCAACATAGAAAAAAAAAACTCTCTACATATAAAAAGTCCGTCTGGCTGCTGAACGCCGGATTTCCGATCGCTCAACTCTTCAGATCCGATGGCGGTTTCATTGAGCGCCATATAGTGAGCAGATTTAGCGACTCGGTCATGCGACTACCGATGCGGCCGGGTCAATAGGAGCTGAGCCACCAATCGGACCACCCGAGGGTTCACCAAACAGTCCAGCACCGCGTCGCTGCTGATCGCGTCCGCTCCGGGATCGGCCTCTCTTGCCTCTTCTTTTCCTCGAGTCTCCGCCTTCCCTCTAGCGTCCTCCTCACCTGACGCAGGTAACACGGGGAGGAGATATTCTCCGAAGCGGCTCCCGACGACCTCTGAAGACAGGCCCGCCCGTCTCCTTTTCAGCGGCAGAGCATCCTCGTCACCCTCGCCCGTTGCCGCCGCCCTCTTGCGCTCCAGGTAGGCGGCACACGCCCGGTTCAGGTAGTTCAGGTTGGTCCCGTGCGAGGTCGCGGCTCCCTGCGAGGAAGAGGAAGGGTTAATGGAAGTCAGGCTCGGCTGGCCTTCTATTATTCCACAAATCTGCCTAGGCTACACTTCTGTCATCTCCTCACATAATATTTATATTCTCGCCGCGTTCCGCCGCGCGGCCGCATCAGCATATTTTTTTCCGCCTTCAGAAGGCCAATTACATTTCTCGCCCCGCTCCGCGTCTCCGCTCCGGGGTGATGGAAAGATTCCCAAAACCGCCACGTCCGAAAAAAAAACAAACCTGTTGTGCTTTAATGCTGATCAATCGGCGCGTTTTTTTCCTCGCCGGCTGTTCGTTTACTTAACCGATTGCCGACCGGCGCACGCCTTTATACGTCGTCAGAATGGTACGGCTGCACAAATGGGCGTATACATACGTCCCCTTCAAATTGCCGCCGTGTGCTCATATACACATGTCCCCTTCAAATTGCCACCGCGTGGTCATATACACACGTTCCCTTTAAATTGCCGCCGTGTGCTCATATACACATGTCCCCTTCAAATTGCCGCGTGGTCATATACGCACGTCCCCTTTAAATTGCCGCCGCTTGGTCATATACATACGTCCCCTTTAAATTGCCGCCACGTAGTCATATACATACGTCCCCTTTAAATTGCCGCCGCGACCCTGTCGCGAGCTCCCTTACTATGCCCGCGGGACCCACAGACTCGATGTCCGCCGGTGTCCCGCGATCGGGTCAAAGAGCTGAAGAACGGGGAGCTGTCACTGTAAACACAACATCTCCCTGTTCTTCCCCTGACACGTCACTGATCGTCTGTTCCCCGTCATCGGGAGCAGCGATCAGCGACGTGTCACGGCAAGCCACGCCCCCTAACAGTTAGAATCACTCCCTAGGACACACTTAAGCCCTTCAGCGCCCCCTGCAGGTTACCCCCCTTCCCTGCCAGTGTCATTTACACAGTAATCAGTGAATTTCTATAGCACTGTTCACTGTATAAATGACCAATGGTCCCAAAATGGCGTCAAAAGTGTCCGATGTGTCTGCCGTAATGTCGCAGTCACGAAAAAAAAAAAAATTCGCTGATCGCCGCCATTACTAGTAAAAAAAAAAATTATGAATAAAAATGCCATAAAACTATCCCCTATTTTGTAGACGCTATAACTTTTGCGCAAATCAATAAACGCTTATTGCGATTTATTTATCAAAAATATGTAGAAGAACACGTATCGGCCTAAACTGAGGAATTTTTTTTTTAATATATTTTTGGGGGATATTTATTATAGGAAAAAGTAAAAAACATTTTTTTTTTTCAAAATTGTCGCTCTATTTTTGTTTATAGCGCAAAAATAAAAAAACACAGAGGTGATCAAATACCACCAAAAGAAAGCTCTATTTGTGGGAAAAAAAGGACGCCAATTTTGTTTGGGAGCCACGTCGCGCGACCGCGCAATTGTCAGTTAAAGCGACGCAGTGCCGAATCGCAAAAAGTGGCCCGGGTCTTTGGCCAGCCGAATGGCCCGGGGCTTGAAGTGGTTAAAAGGATAAAAAAAAAAAAAAAAGGAAGCGATGGCGGGCCGCGCCGGCCGGCGAGGTCTCGGGGGGTTCGAAAGGCATTGATTTGCCGGAGCCGAAACCATCAGGTGAGCGCTCTGCCCCCCTCCCCTCCCCCGTCGATACGCGGAATAAAGCCATAGATAATCCATCGCGCCGCGGAGGGGGCGGCGGGTGGATGAGTTTAATCTTGCTCTGCGGGAAAAATCGCAATTAGAAAAAGCGATAAACTCAATAGCCGGCGGCGTGAAGTGTCCGTAGAGCGCGGAGGAGCGCGGATCAATTCATAATTAATTATATGGAAGGCGAAGTCTCAGAGACATCAAATAGAGTTCTGCCTAAAACATTTGTTTATTTAGTGGTGAAGGGTTAGAACCTTTCTCCGCTGAAGACGATAGCAGTCTGCCAAGTGTCACAACATTCCCCAGCAGGCGGAGCCAACTATAAACATTGTAACGTTTGGTTCTTCAGATCAAAAAGAATGAACTTCAGTCTGTAAACGAGGGATGTTTAACCACTTAAAGATTAAACCTTTTTTTCTGGCATTTGTTGGTTTTAAGTTAAAAATCTTTATTTTTTTGCTAGAAATTACTTAGAACTCCCAGTGGGAACCTTGAATTACGAGGATAATCCGTTCCAGGAGAATGCTTGTAATCCAAAGCACTCGCATATCAAAGCGAGTTTCCCCATAGAAGTCAATGGAAACAAAGATAATTCGTTCCACATTGACTTCTA